>NC_089590.1:44628950-44802835 GCF_019320115.1 Miscanthus floridulus
TGAAAGTTCAGCTTTACAATACCCAATGTTACTCAAAACAACCAGCAGCTTTTTGTGCAAATCTCCATCTGTGTTAGCAGATGTTTCTCTAGTACCATTTATGTATCCATTTTGGACATAATTGTTTTCTTTATTTGGTCTGTTCTCAGTTAGTTCGCCTCCAAACCTCTCCAGATAACCTGAAGCAATTACAAAGATTTTCAGAGACCATGACTAGAGAATGATGCTAAAAAGATTCCTCTAGCTACTTCTTAGAGAAATTCATACCAGCAAAATCCAGAAAGGAATTCAAAAATGCAAGTCTGACAGACTCATTAATTTCCTGAAGTGGTTGAGAAATGTCATATGACTTTGCAGTCTCGCTCATCAGATTAAGAATCATACTGAAATAAACAGACACAGAAACACAGATTAGGGACCTGTTCAGCATTACCAAAAAAGAAGGCCGGAAAGTACTTGCCGTTCCCAAATTTTGCAACGCAGGGAGAGAGAGGGGAGAGGGGGTAGAACTTAGAATATACTGAACATAGAGCCTGGAGACTGATGTGTCATCGCTTTAGAAGGTCGTGCTCAAGACAAATTTCAGATTTTGCAGAGCAAGAGACAAGAGAGACACAAACCTTGAGACTCAGATGAAAGGATTCATTCATAGGTAAGACAAGATAACCAGAAATCTAAAGGTTATTAATGGCAACAGCTTATGCTTGATCGTTACAATAATTAAAGCTAAGACTGCTGTAGCAAAAAAAATTTAGACGCTGTAGCAATAAAATTATACAACACGGTATGACAAATTCCTTCCTGAATCCTGACACTGTAAGAACTATACTTACTGCCAAAAAGAAATACTGCTTAAGTGCAACAAAAGAAATAGTTATCTATTAGCAAATACTCCCTCTGTTCCAAATTATAAGACGTTTTGGTTTTTCATTGCTCTTACTATGTATCTAGACATGGTGTATATCTAAGTGCATAATGAAAGCTATGAATCTAGAAAAGCCAAAACGTCTTATAATTTGGAATGAAGGGAGTATATTAAAAAAAGATGGCCAATTGCTAAGTAACAATGCAACAAAACAACTTTCACAGGGCTTTGGAAATAATGCAGCATAAGAAACTGCAAAAAGATGCAATACTACATAGAAATAAAGCAGTCTTACGTATCAATCCGGTCCATTGCTGAAATTGTTATGTCACGGAACTCCAGGGGCATGCATGAAATTGCATATGGAGACTTGTTTCTCTCAAGGGTGGATAAAGTAACCCAAGTCTCATCTTTTGATATCACCTTAGTTGTTGCCCGCATCCATGAACAAAGCCGTAGAATGTAAAGCTTTGTCATTTCAAAATGAAGGGTGCGCAACATTTTTACTGGCATAATTGTTAACACATTCAGGATACAAGACGAATTTTGCAGATTTGGGAAAAGCTCTAATTAAGAGGCCATACCAGCAGTTGGAGACGAATCCTTCCCTTCAAGAGTCTGACAGGCCTTAGCTATTTCTTTTATAGTGTCACTCATGTATGGACAAAGAATGTTGCATTCCTCGAAATCACGGAAGGTACTCTGAACCTGTTGTTGTCAAAACATGTTTAATCACTAATGCAATCAAATGTTTACAGCTAACAATCACGTTTGGTGTTAAATTTCCAAACAACACACTAATTGCACCTTAGTGTCAAAAGCCGATATAGTAGCCCGAACCATACTAGCAACTTCATCGAGAGTGTGGTTTGTGTACTTTACTTCTCCACCTTTGTCATCGTTCTTATTTGCAGCCGGCTTTGCATTCATGTCAGAATCAGAAACTACATTACCAGAAGCTGCCTGAAAATAAATAATACATATAATTAGCAAATCCATGTAAATCTCTCTTTTCAATCAAAACAAAAATAAGTACAAGAAGGATCATTCTCATATTCTTCACGATGAGTAAAGCAGGCATAATTATTCAGACCGGTATTATCAAAAATACCCTTTAATTTCAGTTTACTATTGCACAACCATAGGGGTGGAAGAGTTTATAGGTTTCTGCGGTTCAGCAGAGCTATATGCTTTGTGAGAAAAACTTATTAGTGTCGCAAGCCATATAGTTACACTGTCAACTATTTACATTTTTCTTGTAAATTGTAATGCAACTGATAAGGTTCTTACCTTGGCAAATTTTCCACTGAAAACAGATAAAGCTAATCTCCAGAAAGCTGGAACATGCTGGATAAGTACAGAAGTTAGCCTACGAATGTAGGTGGCCCTTAAACTATCAGCTTCCTCAACCATAAAGTTTGTTGACAACTGATCAGCTCGAGGAGAATCACCAATGGCAGAATCAACTTCCAGCTAAACAAAAAGGACTACATTAACATAGGGAAGACACAAACAACAACAACAACAACATAGCCTTTCAGTCCCAAGCAAGTTGGGGTAGGCTAGAGTTGAAACCCACCAAGAGCCCCAAGTCATAGGGAAGACACAAAATAGCATGTAAATATGATATGCTGAACTACAGAAGATATGCTCACAGATTTATTTGAATCTTGTTGCAGCTGCCTCCACTTTGAATCGGAGAGCACTTTTTCACGAATTTTATTTTGCAAAACTTCCATTCTCGATTCATGGTCTTGAGTACACTTGTCAAACAATCCATGAATCCTGCTATTCTGATAGGAAATATTATGATATAAGTAAAAAGATAATACAAACAGAAGTCACAGAATTGAAAAGCACAGTTAGATTACAGCACACATATTTAGATTAAAATTCAACCTGAATATTTAGATAATGCCACACTGGATCTGTTTCAGGTTCCAACTCCAACAGTAGACGAACAATGTTCTCAAGCTGAATGGTAAACAACAAAATCAGTAAGCAAACAGAACAAAAACATCAGAATATCAGATAACTTCAATCTTAAAATAGAGTTAAATAGTTAAGTACTAGGAAATCAAGTAGTCCATTTTAAACAAGCAGTGTCATATAATATAATCACCTGCTAACTGTCCTCTATTATGCTTTCCCTATCTGGTAATGTTCAATAATACATAAACTTAAACTTGCAGGCTAAACCATTTTTCGCTGTCAACAAAAGTAGGTAATTTCTAAATGACTCTAAAGACAGATACCATAGCCATGTTCCGCTAACCTCTACAAGGTCAAGATGAGGATCCTCCATGGACTTATAAAGCATGCCCCTGAATTCTTGCATCACCTTTTCGACCTCTTCGAGTACACGTTTTAGTATCCCCACCTGCAGGTTGTTCAACATAACATATAGTAAACATACTGAATGCAGTAGATCTATTGTTGTGCCAATATAGTGCCTAACAATGAACGATGGGGCCACAAAACAGTGGAGAAATTTGCACGTGCTATACTTCAGCATGGAATCAGACATAATTTTCTACAGCAAAAAAAAAAAAAAAAAAAAACCAAAATCAAACGGTCAAGTGGTCCAAACACAAACAGGTCAGCTCAGAGGATTAAGTATTCATGAGTTACTAGATCGTTAAACCTAGTGTTTCCAAGAGATTTGCATGAATCAGCCATGCTAAGTGATTATTGGTTACTTACAGTTAAGGGTGGAGACCATTATTTGACAAGATACATATGTAAGCCATTGTGTATAAAATGATCAATATAGAATTTAACAAAAATCTGGAACACACTATTAACCTAATTTCATTGAGTGCATGAGCTGCACAATGCATGCACAATATCTTGTCAGCTGCAGTGCTGCACGATACATCATACCATACAGTCATTCATTCATGCATGCTTCCACCCAATTGGATAACATATGCAGATAAAACAAAATACGAAGTTGCCATACATGGGAAGGAAGAACAATTGACTTTGCTTTTTGGTACTCTCTGACAGCAAGATCGTATTCTCCTTTTCTAATGTTCCCGCGGATTGCACTTGGCAGGTTAAATAGTGTCCGGAATCTTTGAAGCATTCCCTGAACAGATCTAATCTTTTCAGCTTGGGCCTGTACCAGAAGTTAATAATTTAGTGCACTCACGAAGGAATGTTGAAGCAATAGCAATGGTTCTAGAGAAAGCTCAGTTGTATACCTGCCTCTCAAATAGAGGCTCAAATGCACGATTTGCCACACCACTAATGTTTTGTGTCACTGAATACAAGTGAGCAGTACCTGCACCTTCAGGATCTTCCTCTATCTGTCTCAATTTCGACTCAATGTCTGCAAAAAACTGTGTGTATTACAAGGAGATGCAAAACATTGTCCAGAAACTCAGGATCATGAACATTTATCTGCAATGTGGGTGTATCTAATAACTACGTAAATACCATCTATCGTAGTTTTGCACGAGACAAAACAATCAAAGTTCTCCTTGACTAACTGTTTTTTCTGCTGTGTTCTCCCTTTGAGATCAGTTTTCAAGGTGAGAGCACCAGCCTCTAAGTCAGCAGCGCTTGTGTCTTTGTGGACCCACGAAAGGAAAACTTTGGAATCAAAATTTGGAGACGAATAGATAACTTTGTCTGCAGAAGGGCAAAAATAGACCTCTTAATAAGCATGAATTAAATGCAAGAAGAATTCCAGTAAAACCATCAGGCCTACCTCGCATACTGGGGTCCAAACCTTGAGACTTCTCCCTTGAAATTGGAGAACTTACTGAAGCATCAGTGATCAATCGCAGGGATTTATTATCCATGACACTGGTAAGGTAATAAAGCATCAGTGATCAATCACAGGGATTTATTATCCATGACACTGGTAAGGCAATAAATATTACCCAATGATGGAAGGAAAATGAGCATGCGATGAGGATAGCCTTAACTTGACTCTATTAATTGAAATTAATTATCTTCTTCTAGGGCACAAGGTGATACACGATGCAACACTGCCAGATTGTACAAGATCAATACTTTCTGTGTCCAAGTATATCATACAAAAGAATATGCTCATTTCTTTGATAAGGCTCAGCAGCATGTTTTAAAAGGTACATGGAATAAATTAGCTTTTAAGTGCTATGGACAATCCTTTTTCACCCCACTTCTAGCTTCAGTTTCTCTTGCTAAAAGCTAAACAGAGACCAAACAGCTGGCTTCTCCTATTGGTTTTTAGAGAACCTGAGGCTGCCACCAAGAAAGAAGCCAAGAGTTTTTCCTTCCTAGCTTTTGTCTAGCTTTCCCTCTATTGCCCACCCACCAACCTACTGGGCTTCTCCCACAACACAATTTGGAGTGCCCTCCAACAAGAAGCTAGCATCTCCCAACCTAAGACAAGCAAAATCCAAAAGAAGAAAAACTGGACCACTGCCGAACATGGATACACGTCCACAATCAAAATAATAAGCAATGAGAAAGAGATGCTAGACCAGCATACAGCATGATGCTGAAGAACTTGAATGGTGAGGTATCTCCCATAGAGGGAAAAGGTAAACTAATAAAATGGAAGGAAAAAGATGCAACTTATGCTAAATGATGGACTAACAGGTGAGAAAGTGCACGATAACTACACAAGGTGTGTTTTTTCTTTACAAAATGTTCCTAAAATGGTAAATAATGTGTGTACTGATCAAAAGCTTGATGATATAGATAGTTACCCAAGGCCCAATGGATCCAAAACCTCAACTCCTTTTGGTAAAGTCTGTACAGTCGTGAGGACCTTTCGAGCAGCAGCTGCTGCTGCTGCTGCTTTCTGATCAAGCTCTTGAATGTTAGGAGCCACCTTTGCTTCACGCATTTCTCGAACCCTGCGAGCAAGCTTGAGTGGAGCAAAGGAAGGCAGCCATTATCTGGTGAATGCTGATATACAATACAATATCACAATAGTAACAAAATATGCAAAGTTGATGAAAAAATTGAGAAATTGGAAACACGACAAACAAGAATACAGACAAATAACAAGAATATGTGGGAGAGAGTTAATGCTCTATTCCCCAAGGAAGTGAAGCAAGGTTTGAATTCGCTGATTACTCTAGGGGCTTGGATGTTGTGGAAGCATCGTAATGACTGTGTCTTCAATGGAGCCAATCCCAACCTCCAACTTGTGATTAGAAGTTTAGAACCTTACTTGAGGAGACTCATCTCTGGTCCCTTGCTGGCGCTGAGGGGTTATCGCAATTAGAATTAGTTGCTAGGTAGATGGCTTGATTCTGTTCAAGCTTGGTTGTGTGTTTTCTGTAACGGGTGTGCTTGTAAATAGTTTTCTTTTCCTTTTTTTTGGACAAGGGTTTTGTGTTTTGTACTCTCCTTCTTAATGCAATGATACGCAGCTCTCCTGCGTATTCGAGAGAAAAAAAATGTGGGAGAGAGATCCCGATGGACCATTCTATATCATTATATTAGTTATTGGAATATTTAGTAAGAAAAAACCAAGGTGCGATTTATTCCCTTGTTCAGAAATTTGTAAACCTAAATTAAACAGTAATGCACAGCATCATAGCTGCAAGTAGGCAACTGGTGTGGTGAAGTAAGAATTGTATGAAGCACAACCATAGCAACTTTAAACACTGGTTATAGTTCCATTAATTAATTGTCAACATCCTAATCCAACATTGGTATAGACTCATGTGGTCACACCACGACAGCATTTGTCCATGCCGGTAGCCAGTTTCTAGCATTTATCTATATCGGTATAAGTTCACCATGCCAAACAGGCAGGACTACTCAGCAGTGCCACAACTGAACCAACTCACCAGGCACACTGGGTATCACAATTCGCAATAGTTAACCACAGTACCATGAAATGCTGCACACGATCACATGACAAGCTAAATTTCGGTGATCAAGGACAATCCCAGCCTGCTAAGCAGACGAAATTGGCACGATCATCCAACCGCGCTATCTCGAGAAGGGGCCTAAGCTAGCACGGCAACCACCGCAGCCCGAGATCGAGATCTCGGTCATCTCTCACGCGGCCATACCTCTGCCTCGTCAACGCGCTTCCAGCTCCTGGGCTCCTCATCGTCGAAGTCCCCGTCGTCCCGTGACGCGGCCCTCCGCGCCCCGGCGCGCCCACCCCCGCCCCCGCGGGGCGGCGGCGGGCCACGGGCGCGGGGGTTGTCGTCCTCGTCGCCGGAGGAGATGGAGAGCAGCTCGACCTCCGAGTCGTCGTCCTCGTCGCCGCCGCGGCTGGGCTGGCGCGCCTTCGCTGCGGCGCGCCCGGCCCTGGCGTTGCCGCCGCGGGCGTTGGGGGCGGGTGGGCGGACGAGGTTGACGACGGGCTTGTTGGCGGCGGGCGGGCGCTGGTGGCTGAGGTCCCGCGCCGCCTGCTCCTGCAGCGCCATCTGGAGGAGCTCGTCCTCGTCGACGTCGCTGTCGCTCGCCATGGCGTCGGGCGCCGGGGCTCGGATCTGGGGCGGGAGGGAGGAGAAAGAAGGGAAGGAGAGAGAGCGCGTGCGCGTGTGTTTGATGAAGAGACAAGAGAGAGAAATTTCGGTCTGGACTTGCGATTTTGATGGTCTTGAATCTGCGTGGATCGGAGTGGGAATGTGCGGGGATGGTCCGGCTGGACCCAAAGGCTCAGAGGGCGTCTGCCTGTTTGGGTTGGCACAGCTACTTGGTAGGTGTCCAGTCGCCACACAGGCCACAGCGAATTTTTCACCGATCACAGGATTTGCAGACCAAGCATCTGATGCTTAGGCCATCGTTCGCTTGATTTGAAGCGGTATTGCGTTTAACCAATGAACGGCTGTTTAGTTTAAGAAATAGGAAGCTAGAGCAGATTAGAGAGGAGTATACTTACTTTGTAGGTGGACGTATGTCTTATAGAAGATACCTATACGATGGAATTTTAGTGAAACTCCTTGTTTATATTTTGGGTGCATTTGCACTCTACCTACAACTAAGTATATATAGGTAGTAGTAAGCTGTGATACGTGGTGCAGAAACTTTTCAATTACTCCATTTATAGTTTATACTTAAGTTGACTCAATTTTCACATTATAAACTTAATGCCCAAGAAAATTGTCGAAACACAAATAGCTTCCTATTTCAGAAAACAAAGGGATAATCTAATTTCATCTATGCTTTTGCTATTGCCTTGGTTATTGACTCTTTATAGTTTTTCCCCCACGATGCTGATTTGTTGGCCATGTGTCCGCCATGTTTTAACTTTGTGTCTTTGATCTTCTTCGTCTTCTTACAAATACTTCTTGCTTCTAGCAAAGGATGGATTTAGGCATTGGTTTTGAGTGCCTAGTGACCAAGATTTGTTGCTTGACGGTCATTTTGCCTACTAAGATAGCAACCAAACAGGTCCATAGAGAATCTTCAAAAAATCTTTCTTAAACTCTCTTTAAACCATCATTTAGAAAGCCATTTGATCAGAAAACGTTCACTATATCTTTCCACCGTTCAACACCTTTATATATCTTATTCACATTCTAAAGAGTCAATCTCTTTCTTTATTTTTAGCTAGCGAGAAATCTAAAATAGAGCACGATAATATTTAGAGTTTTGATTAAAGAAGTTGTTTGTGTTTTTTTTGTAAATAAGGAAGGATATAGATAGGGTTTTGATGTTGCTCTTAAGTGCTACACAACATGATGGACTAATAAGGTGAGGCTTTCTTGTCTGATCCTGACCTTGGCGCGGAGTGCTACCCTTCTAGGCTCTAGCAACTAGTATACACGTGGCACTCTTCGCTACGTGGTGTAAAAGGCCAGAAGCGATGGTTCTAGTTATTGCATGCTCTTTTGGACAATCTAACTAAACGATGGTAATAGTCAAACTTAAAAAAGTTTTACCAACACGAATATGACAGTTAAAAAAGAACTGAATGAGTAGACATCACTTAAAACCATTTGTTTAGAGTAAAGTGGTCTAAAGTTAAGTGACTCTAAACTTTAGACGATGCCAATTTCAAGGTGAAACGGCAGCCAGTTTCCATATAATTAACTCTGTTGCCACGTAGAAAAAAATGCTAAGGTGGCGTAGGAGTAATAAATAAATAAAGAAAGAGAAGACAATTACATGAAACGGTTTCTCAGATGAGAAACGACGTCTACTCGCGCTCAAGATACGAAGAAACTGCCGTTTCCTCCGATGGACCTACCTGCTCACGCGTTCGTTGTCGGAAGAGAGTGTGCAGTTGCTCGCCGCGGGCGGCTTGCCGTCGCACCGCATGCCATCGTTGTCCGCAAGCTCCGGCCGCACCGTTCGCACACTGGATCCCGCTCCCCGTGAACGCGATGCGCACCATCCGCTGCTTGCCTTGCCACCGGCAGTTGCTCGCCGCGAGCGGCTCGCAGTTGCGCCACAAGCCGTCGTCGTCCGCGCTGGCTCCTGCCCCCATGCCCCACAAGCTCCTCCCGTGGCCGGCAGCCGCACCGCTCTCCGTCACCACAAGCCGTGCCACGCAGCCTCGCATCTGAGCATGGCGCTGGTGAGGAGAGAGAGAGAGAGAAATGAGAGGATGGGATGGGTGCGGATGTGGATTGGAGAAGAAAAACGTTGACCCCACGTGGATGGTTTCAGGTTGGGACTAACCTAAGCTCCAACCAAGCAGAAAGTATTTAGGAGGAATCTATAAATTTGTCTGCAGTGACATTTTTATGAACAAAATTTAAACGCTACTCCCTCCGTCCATTTACCTCCTTCATCTAAGCAATTTTTTTTTCCCAAAAGCCTCCTTATTAGATGGGGACCATGGGTTTCGCTCGTCCCTGAGCGCTCGAGACGCCTCGTCCGCGCTGCGTATTTGTTGGTTCGGCCCTTCTCTGTCGCTTCAGATATCTCTCCGTCCCCTCCCATTAGGACTCCATCGAACACCCTCCACTAGTACGTCGCGACGAGCGCCGTCATGCTGTTCTTGTCCGTGGAGCGAGGCCGCCAGACGTGCAAGAGGAGGAGGCCATCGTGCGCCACCAGCGGGTTGTCGTCGTCGAGGACGCCGTCGCCGGCGTCGAGGACGAAGGACGTGAGGAACCGGAGCTGCGGCCCGAGGACCGACCCCGGTGCTGGGATCAAGGCCGCGGGTCGCGAACTGCCGCGCGCCGCGAGTTGAAACTGAGCGGCCGATTGCGCTAGCAGCTAGTAGGACGAAGATGCCGACGAGCGAGGACTGCGATTGCCTAGCCACCCTCGGGTCAGATCGATACTCAGATGCCGTGGGATAGTTGTTTCGCTGGAATTATCTGTGAATAGGCGCATAGCGATCCTCCACGGTGATTTATATAGGCCATGGCAAAAACAAATTTGAGAGTGGCGGGCAATGAAATTTTGATGCATCCGTGGCTAAATTTTGATGCGGGCAAAAACGAACGTGAGCGCAGCTGGTGAAATTACTTGAGCGCGGCTGCGCGAGACTATGTACGAGAGCGCGGTTATGAGCGGGCTAACGACGTTTTCATGTACGTGAGCGCGCGATTAGTTGGGGAACGAACAGACGCCGGAGCATTAAGAGAACCGCGACCATTAAATGAAAATAGGCAATTGTTTGCTGCCCCTTTGCTTCTCCTGGGTCACTATGCCGAACGCTAAAACGACGAAGACTTATGGACGGAGCGAGTATAATAAGGCCTTGTTTATATTCAGGGGCTAAAATTTAGGGGTGATACATCGGTGTATCACATGAGAGTGTTCGGATAGTAATAATAAAATAAATTATAAAAGTTCTCAATACTCCGCGAGACGAATTTATTAAACCTAATTAACCCGGCAACAACATATGTTTACTGTAGCTTTATTGTAGTACAACATTGTCAAATCATAGACTAATTAGGATTAAAAAAATCGTCTCGCAAATTAGTCGTAATCTGTGCAATTAGTTATTTTTTTAGTCTACATTTAATACTCCATGCATGTGCCAAATATTCGATATAACAGTGACTAATACCCCGTTTGTATGGCTTATAAGCCATATTTTTTCAGCCAACGAATAATATTTTTCTCTAACAATAAATCAGCCTTTTAGCTATGGCTTATCAGCCAAACGGACATGACATAAACTTTAGGGAACGAACTGAACAAGCCTAAATACTCCTTGCTGACCCAGACAATAATTTGCCAGACCGAAGTTATTATTAGTGCATGTTTAGTTCCAAATTTTTTTTTCAAAAAGTGTTACAGTAGTCATCACGTCGAATCTTACGATACGTGCATGGAGCATTAAAGATAGACGAAAAAAACTAATTGTACAGTTTAATTGGAAATCGCGAGACGAACGTTTTGAGCCTAATTAGTCCATGATTGAACATTAATTACCAAATAAAAATAAAATACTATAGTAGCTAAATTCCTAAATTTCCCCAAACTATACAGGCACATTTGGCTCAAAAGAATTTTCACACATTCTGCCCGGCCCAAACTCCGAAGCAGGATGCTGACACTCCCCGACTCCCGCAGCCGTTTCACGGATCACCGTTACCCGAAACACATGGGCCATGACTACAAGATCAGCATAACCCGTCCCTACCCACACGTCATCGTAGATACCCGGGCGACGACTGGAGCTTGGTTGGGGTTGGAGCGCAGTCCCCGGAGGACCCGTCCCGACGAGTCCTTCCGCCTTCGCATCTCTGACACCCCGACCGCCTCCATCCCGTCCCGTCGCCTCGCCGCCGCGACGAGACGACCCCGGCCCTACAAATACGCCGCCACTTTGGCCTCGTCAGCCGCCGCCACTTCCCGGATCCCGATGCCCCGCGCCCAGATTCCATTCTCTTGTCGCATCGCTACCCTGTTCCCAGCTCGGGGCCTCTGACGGGGCCCGAGGCGCAGGCGCCAAACCCCCGCCCCGCCCTAGGGTTTGGGGTGGATCAATCCGGCTAGGTCTCGGCGGGAGCTGCTCCAATGGGGGATCGGGAGGAGGACGAGGAGCTCCAGATGGCGCTCCGCATGAGCCTCCAGGGATCCCCGCCGGCGCAGCCCGAGCCCAAGCGCAGCAAGCCCCCGCCCCCCGCTGCGGAGTCGCCGGAGGCGGAGGCGCGCCGGAAGCAGCGTGAGCTCATGGCCGCCGCCGCCGAGAAGCGCCTCCGCGCCGCCGCCTCACCGGCCGCCGTCTCGGTGGCGCGGTCTTCTCCGCAGCCGGTGGTGGTGGAGCCCGCCCCCGCCCCGGAGGCGACCAAAGAGCCGGAGGAGGAGCCGGAGCAAGCTGGCGTATCTATGGAGGAAGCGAAGGAGGTGGTGGTGGAGGAGGAGGAAGACAAAGGGGAGGAGTTGCCTCCAGATGTCGCTGAGAATCTGTGGGCAATGGTGTTTGGGGGAGGGGTTTCAAAGGCTGTCTTGGCGCAGTGGAGTAATCAGGGCATAAGGTGAGGTTCTTTTAGTTGCTACTGTCTCTTCCGATCCTTATGCGTGTAAGCTATGCCTTGGTTTGCTTGTAGATATGGATTTTGGTGGAGGACATTGTAGCTTTCATCTAGTTGCTGGAGCTGATAAAGTAACAACACACAACTCTGATCAGTATATTTCTGTTCCGATGAAGATGTAGTCAGTCTGCGGTCTGCCACAAGAGTGCAGTTTGCTTGTCCATGCCATTTGTGTTTCTGATGGGCATGCTGATGGGTGTTGAGACCTCCTCTGTTACAATTTTCTTCACGAGGACTGAGGATTTATATTGCTTGTGAAAACTAATGGGCTCGGTGTTAGTGCTTGGTGGTGAAAGGATGATAAGGTGACAATCTAATAATCTATGGGCAGCAGTTGTTCCTGTGTAGTTTTGTGACGATGGCTAAAGGGTGTGTGTATCTGAGATTCGTTATTGGTTCCACCATTGACATGTAGGCATGCTTAACTGCACTAAAGTCTAGGTCTTATAGTGTAGACTGTTTTGAGTTAGAATGGGTTGAGAACAGAGCTGTTGCATGTCAATAACCACTCCCTGCATTGCTAAAGTATGAGGCACACATATTATATATAGCATACCTGCAACCACAGGGTGTAGGCTAAGGGCACCACTAATGGAGGCTAACACTCTTAGTAGTTCTAGTACAAATAAAGTGATCCACATAGACTAGGAAATGTTGAGACTACTATTCACACAATACAAACTATCACCCCTTTTGGTTTGCACAGAAACTTTTTCCTTTCATCATACTTCACCTTTATTTCCTCTTCCTCTTCTTTTTTAGCATGGACCACCTTCTCTCACCCTGAGCATATGTAGCTTCTGCAAGCCACTATGACAAGTGTAGAGCACCTACTTTTTTTATCCGATCCTACATGGCACTTGGGGCTACTAGTAAAAAAGCAGCGTTGGGGAAGCCCTAATAACGTAATGTCGTTACTGCTTTGCCCTTAACTGCATGGGCATTTATATAGGCTAGTACCGTAAAAAAAGCAATTTCGGTTCCTGTTTGCAGTATCTAATGGACTACTTACTCAATGTATGAGCTGCTATTAGTTTAATATTTTTATCTTGTATCACTGCAAATACACGGTGTCCGCACAAATGGAAACTGATTTTACTTCTTTGCCCTTTTTTATTGTTCTCTGCATCACAATTACTATGTGCCTGTATCTTTTATTCTGTTAATAAAGGTGATTACGTTGGATGGTTTCCATTTTTTTCGTTAGCTCCTTCCCTTATCTGGGTTTTCAGTATGTTGTTAGCTACTTACAATGTATGAGCTGCTATTAGTTTAAGATTCCTTCTTTGAATATGATCTTGGAGCACAAGGCCATGCTTGATAGTTCCCGACATGGTTCTTGGGCTAGCAAGCTTAAACTAACATGAGATGTTCAAGGAAACTCTGTTAGTGTTTCTGAAGACCAGAACTAGGGTTTTCAAAGTAGCATTTCTAATTTTCTGTATTTTCTTTTGGTGATATTTTATCCAAGGTATATTGAGTAAAGAGCTGTTTTATATTAATGAAGATCCTGGTACACCAATTTTAGGTTCTAAGTCAAGAACACCTTTTGATAGAGTAAGTTTGTTGTATATCTAGGATTATGGTTCTGGAGCCTAGAGAGAGCAAGATATAGGGAAGTTAACCGAAGTATCTCAAATGTTGTTTGGTAACATTTAAAAACAAGGATGGCTAGCGGCCTACCATGGATTGTCTTCACAGACCAAAGAAACTGTTTGATGTGTAATATTTTGTTGTTACAGATGTTACGAGTGTTTTTGTAAAATGGCGCTTGGTGCTAATGATAGATCAAATGTAGACTCATGTCATGATCCCTGCTTAGGGAACACAAGAAGGTGCTATAATTAATTTATTTGTCATCGTGGGCTGTGGCTTGCTCTAGTCATTTACTAGAAACTTCTTCGGATTGACAAGGACAAGGCCAAGTACCAACATTTACAATCTTGCACTATTTGTTGCATGTGCACAAAGTTGTTTGGATATAAAAACAGTGCCAAACATATTATGCTTTTCACTACAAGAACTGAAGGACAGATATTTTTCTTTGTCTTACTGTTGTTTAAAACAACTGCAGGTTTAGCTCCGACCCAGAAACAACTATGGGGCTTGTACAACATGAAGGAGGTCCTTGTGGTGTCTTAGCAACCGTGCAGGTATGTGACATTCCTTCATTTTTTTTGACAGAGGTAAACCCTGCTTTTATAAAGCAAACAAGTATCCGATACATAGTGGCTAGGGATACCAGCTTACAACGAAAGCATAGAAACCTGAAAGCGCCGTGCATAACACCGGCCAAAACAGAGAAAAAACAAGAACACCCTGAAGATAGAAGACCCTCTAAAAAAAAACTCGACAGGGGGGGTTAAGACTGCCCCCGCAGCATTACAAATAAGAAGAAGGACCTTCTCACCCGGCCGAGAAAACCCCCGAACCCCCGCCCCCACCCTTACACGGTGGCTTTCCGTCGCCCAAGTGAGAATTGGGCCGGTGCCCTCCCAGTGCATTGGTTATGGGGACGAACGAGGGGACTTTTTTTAACCTCAGCCTGAAATTCGCTCCACGGGGAGTCGAACTCTAGACCTGAGGAGTGTCGCCGGGTCACCTAACCGTTTGAGCTAGGCACCCTTTGGCGATAGAAGACCCTCTGACTTGCTACAAGCAAGCAAACGACCTTCGCAAGCTAAAAAGGTAACAGGTCCACAGGACCCAGAGAAGACTAAGCTAAAAAGGAAAAACTAATGATGGTCCTTTCTGCAACTCCACCGGCTTCAGGATAGCGCCCTACTTCCTGGTGTTTCAAGGCCTTCGGTTCCAAAGAAGAGAGCAAAGCAAACACATAGATCAGACCACAGAACAGTTTCACTCCCCACACAGAAAATCTTTTTAGATGACCCCTTCAATCTCCATATTCTCAGTTTGCTGCCAGAAATTCTGTAGCCACTCTTTCACCTTGTCGACCATGTTTTCCAAGAACTTGACATCTCCCCCCTTCATTAGTTTGCACCATTTATACATTAAAGCAAAGATCTTATAAAAAGCCTCATTGGATGACCCCAGAAAACGTTTTTCTATTGCCATTTTGTTTGGGATTGTCCAAATTCCCCACATCACGATAGACAAAAAAAGTTTAATCTGATAATTCTTGTCATGAATGTCATGAAGGGCTATAAACTGATCAAAGATTTCCTGGACATGTGTAGGTGTCTTATCCCATCCTAAGGCCTCTTTGAAAACATTCCTTCATTTTCTTAAGGGTCAAATTCACCAGTGGCTCATGAAATTGTTTACCGGTGCTATCTAGGCCCCTAAACTTTTTATTGGTGCTATCTAGGTCCCTAAACTTTTAATATGGAGATCTTGGTTCTTAACTTATTAAGTGTGCCACTTGAGGTTCAAATGCTTGCCTACTCTGTCTGTAGCCTGCCTCAAGAACTGCTAAATCAGCATTAACATAGGTAGGTACTTGCTAATTAAGGAGATCTGAAGCTCAAGTATCACACTTAACAAGTTAAGGTACCAAAATCTTCATTTTGTAAGCTTTCAGGGAGTAGGTACAAGTTTAAGGACCATCGGTGCATCTTACACTGTTCCTAGTTCTAACTACTTGAATGTAGTTTGTGGCATATATTGGGGGCAGAAAGCTTCCCATTCCCTGATCTTCTGCTCAGAATTTCATTGTGCCTTAAAATGTGAACTTCTAATGTTCTTTTTCTAGTTTCTGACCATGTGTTATCAATGCTGTGGATTAAAATTTTTAATGAAAAATGTATGTTGCTTTCATGTATTCTAGATATCATTTAAATTGATAAAATCGTAACTGCTAATATTCCCCTTCTGCCAAGTGGAAGCTGCAACACCAAAATCATTTGGCTTAACTACCTTGAAGAACTTTCACATTGGTATAATCTTTCTCTTTCAACTTCGTAGTATCATTTAGAGCCATCCTGATGAAAGAAATCCTTTTTTTTTTTATAATCTGAAGTCCAGAAAGACATGCTTTGAGGAGATAAGGTTGGTGTATCCAATTGTTGCATCATTTGTTTTTAAACTAAGATAGCTTATCAAATATATACCCTTTTGTATGCATGAAGTCCCCATCTGATTTTAAAGTTTCTTGGTTTGTCAATAATCTAACTATCTAATTCATTGCTTGTTGCTAAATTCCTTTTGCTCTCTGCAAGCTTAACATTTCTGATGGTAGCTTATAATTGGTTTGCAGGCTTATGTCCTTAAATATCTTCTGTTTTTTTCTGATGATTTGAGTAATCCAGAGTTCAGTAACCCGCTGTATACTCTGGGACAAAGACGTTTTTATCAGAGTTCTTTTGCTGCAGGGGATGATTTTTCGTCCCTGACTGATGATAGAAAGACAAGGTGGTTTCTCGTTCCTTACAAATGGTGCTGATTTCAGTATTTTAATGTCATTATTTATTTGTTCAGTGTTTTGTACGAGCCACTCTTCTTATGGAATGCTAAACTATTGGCATTTTGGATTCAAATGAATGCACGCAATTTTTGAATTATTACTCTACAGAAACCCTATACATGTATTTGTTGGAGAGACCAAATGATTCCATATCTGTTTTGTGTTATATAATAATACTATACACTCCATAGGATATACATCAATGTACACTTGATATTTTTCTTTAAGCTAAATAACTGTCACTGATGATGTTCTTTGTAGAGCATTGGTTCATGCTATGGTGGAGATTCTTTTTTATGTGGAGCTGGGAAAAGAGCTGTTGTAGCATCTGTTGCACGTGCCAATCGTGGAGTAAGTGGATGTGGTGGTGATCAGTTGATTATAAGCTTTGATTATTTGGATGTGGCTAATGCTCTTATGAAACTTATTGCAGAAAATCGATGCAGTTTTGGAAGATCTTTCTGTCGAATCAGCAATGGATCTGCAGAAAGTTCTTAGAACAAGTACATTTACTTCAAGGAAGGATGCATTCAACACCCTTTTGGCTAACATTCCTTTGTTTGAAAGTCGACTGGGAGCCATGCTATTTCTTATCTCTGCTTTGCTTTCACGAGGATTGGTATGTGTTTATCAGTACTTAAGTTCTCAACTTGCTTTCATGAGGATTGTCCCCTTTTGACCCAATCTTATGTTCTATTCGAAAACAAAGTTTTTCAATCTTAAGTTCTAGTGGAAAACAAAGTTTTCATTTGTTAAGTGCCCATCAACCTGTTTGTTGAACCATGTCAACACTATCTTCATTTTCTGACCATGTATAATTGTCCTCTAAGTACAGGAAGATATCCAAGCAGACAGGGATGATCCAAGCCAGCCATTGGTCACTGCTCCATTTGGCCATGCTTCACAGGTATAGATATCATTGTCATAAACATACTCGGTTGTCCCAAAACATTAGGCTGCACATATTTCAAAATTCAAACTTTGTTATCTTATGGCATCAAATAGGTATACTATGAAAATATAATTAATGAAGAATCTAATGATACTTATTTGGTATCATAAATATTATTGTTTTATGGGTGCATTTTTCCTACTCCCGGGAGTAGTTACTCCCACCTTAAATAAACAACAATGCGTATGTGTACATACTCATTTATCAGTTTGAGTATGTTTATATACTCATTTTATGATACTCCAAATCATACTACGTGAAATTTTTTCAAAACAACCCATATTTTTTAATATGTTATTCTAATACTATGACAGTAGTATACAAAATAAGTATAACCATATACTCAATGTATACTTGCATACTTGACATACATACTACCATAGATGGTCTAGTATGATCATATACTTCGTCAACATACACTTCGTCGGGCCATATACACCTTAAATCTAAAGATATACACATGGGAGTAACCACTCCCTGGGAGTAGGAAATAATATCCCATTGTTTTATTATATAAATTTGGTCAAACTGGAGATGCTTTGACTCTTCACGAAAGTTGGAATGACTTATAATTTGAGATGGAGGGAGTAAAAGAGAAATCCGCGGTCAAAGTGTGACCTTGAAGACCGCATAAAGTCAAACTGCACCTTATATTTTGAGATGGAGTATTTTCTTTAGCAGATGTGACATAGACATGACATGTCATAGCAGTTAATAATGTGGCTTCTCTTGGATATGTCAATATTAAATGTCATAACAGATATAAGATATTATTTGCCAGTACTATGTTTATGAAAATATAGTAACATTTTATTCTCTATTTATTTTCCACATTGTTCATCATTATTAATACAATTCTGGTCAAATAAGATATAGCGATTTAATTTTCTTTTCAGGAAATTGTGAATTTATTACTCTGTGGAGAGGCTGTTCCAAATGTATTTGATGGCAAGATGGACCTTGGTGGTGGCATGTCCTTGAAGGGCATACCAAATAGTGTTGAAGTTGGTTTTCTTACCCTCCTGGAATCACTAAATCTCTGCAAGGTTGGTCAGTGCTTGAAGTGCCCAAAGTGGCCAATATGGGTTGTGGGAAGTGAAAGTCACTACACTGTCCTTTTCGCCCTGAACCCCAACGTTCAAGAGGAGAATGAGCTGGAAGAGCACGAATCAAAAATAAGAAGGGCTTTCGATGCCCAAGATCAAAGTGGAGGTGGAGGCTTTATCAGCATTGAGGGCTTCCAACAAGTCCTCAGGGATACTGACATAAATTTTCCTTCAGATAAACTCGAGTACTTATGTAATGCTGGCATTATAGTATGGAGTGAATTCTGGCAGGCATTGCTACAGTTGGATAAAAGGGCCGGAGGCATGATGGATCCAACTGGCCTTATGGGCAAGAAGCAATTCACCATCTTCCACTTCAATGGAATTGCCAAGTCTGTGCTGAATGGGAATGCAAGTGCAGGTGGCTCATGCCCTATACAGAGACCCAGGTTATGCAAGCTAAATGTCACTGTCCCCACAAGGTGGACTCAAGATGAGTATCTGGCTGATGTTGTAAGCGCATCAACCAGCAGCAGCAAGGATGACAGTATTCTTTCTCTAGCTCCCCCAGTTCAGACTAATCAGCATGCACCGTTGGTGGACTGCATTAGGACACGGTGGCCACGAGCTGTTTGTAGCTGGGCTGGAGATGTTCCAAGTATTGTCTGACACAGTGGATGTTGTGTGCGCCAGTCACTAGCTATGTTGCTCATAACCCCGTTCAGAAGAATCTGCTCAGAGCAAGCCACTTGGAGCTTCCAGATTGTTCATGCCCTGCAAAAAAGGAATCGCTCAATTACATGTTTTTTTTTTCCGTCAAAATGAGTGATGTTTTAATGTGATTTTTATCAAGGGCCTGGATATTCTTTTTGCCTTTGTTGACATTAGATGTATACTTGATTTATGGATATGTTTTCAGTCTTGGGTTACATTCTTTTCTGTACACAGATAGTTTTGTTGTGTTTTTCATTTCATCTGATACAGTGAGTTGTCTAGCCAGAAGGCTGCTGAGTAAACGAGGATCAAACAATCAAACTATAATAATCATATCATGCCAGTGTACCTTTTGATTTTACGTCAATGCACAACAATGATCATAACATGTCATATTTATTCCCTTTGTTTTTTGTTTGGGTTGTCTCAGTCTGAATCTGCTTATGCACTTCCCTTCTTTACGTCAATGCTGCTATTGCTTCACAGGTTCGCTATACCCTAGCCTATGTTACACGGATACGTCCAGGAAGGCGCGTATCCGATACGTATCGGATATGGATACGTGTCCGATACGTATCCGATATGGATACGTGTTCAATACGCCAAGGATACGTATCGTCAGAGTATTCGAATTTTAATAATTTTCGTGAATATTGGATACGTGGGCTGATACGTATCGGCCTTATGGGATACGGCCCGGCCCAATAATAGAGTCACATATCCTCTATCCCCGACGCCCTAGCCAGCGATGCCCGCACTCCTGCACGCCCGCAAGGCCGCGACTCGCGCTGCAACACAGCGCGGTGACGGCGCATCCCTCGCTCGTCGCCCGTCGGCCACCGGCAACGAGCCTCCGCCTCCGCTCGCCGGCCGCCAGCGATGAGCCTCCGCCTCGTGCTCACCTCCCCTCCCCGTCCCGTCCCCACCCCACGCCGACCGTGCCGCTTCCGCCAGCCCCTCTCCACCACCCGCCGCCGGAGCGAAGGTCGCCGCGCCGACCGCCAAATCCTCCTCCCTCTCATCCCCATCCGCCACCGCCGCCGACTAGGCTGGTGCGGAGCAGACGGAGATCCGCGCGCCTCCGGCTCTGCTGCGTCGTCGCTACGCCGGCTCAAGGTCAGTTCCCTCTCCTCCCCCACCGCGGCCCGGGTCTCCCGCGGCCCAATGACCCACCGCCGCCGCCGCCGCATGGTCCGTTGCGTACTCGCTAGCTGCAGCTTGCTTCCCGGGGTTAGGTTTTTTTTTGAGATGGATTTGATGCGCTGCTAAATGTATGCAGTTCGTATTGATGAAGTTAGTCTTATTGATGAAGTGCAGTTCGTATTGATGAAGTGCAGTTCTTGTTGCTTTGCTTGTATGCAGTATTAGTCTGTACTCTGTACTTCTGTTAGTGAAATTGCTAGTGTATGCAGTTCGTATTGATGAAGTTAGTCTTATTGATGAAGTGCAATTCGTATTGATGAAGTGCAGTTCTTGTTGCTTTGCTTGTATGCAGTAGAGAGTAGATGGCATCTCCAAATATGAGCAGTGCTAGTACTTGGAGTCTTGGAGAACTCGAGAATGGACAATTGAAGATTTGAAGAATGGAGATGCTTTCGGAGTTCCGGTCTTTGCTTTGGCTGGTACTTGCTATTGCAAGGTAATTTACTACTTTCACTCTTTCACAATTTTAATATGCGCTATCATTTATATTTATTTAAAAAAACAGTAAAACGTATCCGCGTATCGGGTTTCTTAGGAAATTGCCGTATCCGCGTATCGGTATCCGTGCAACTTAGACCCTAGCGCATCCTAGGGCGTGCTTTACTGTTTGGTACTTCCGATTTTTCTTACTTTCAAAGTTTCATGGTGATCATCAATTTTTGTACTTAACAGTCAATATATTTATTTGTAATACCAAATAATTGCACTAGTGTAACACCCATGAATACTTAGGGAATAAATATGTGTTTTAAAGATTAAGAGTCTATATATTTATTTATAATACCAAAAATAATTGCACTAGTGTAACACCCATGAATACTTAGGGGATAAATATGTGTTTTAAAGATTGATTAAGTTTTTTTGTATAAGTTTTGACCGAGCACTTTAAAGGGAGTTAAATAATTGACTTAGGCCTTGTTTGGATGTACTCTTATCCACCTCAATACATGTGTGTTGGAGCGGATTGGAGTGTAAATTAGTTTAAGCTTTACTCAATTACTCCTATCCACTTCAACATATGCAGATTGAAGTGAATACGAGTATATCCGAACAAGCCCTTATTGATTCATGCAAATGGATGATCAAAGGCTATGGGTGTGTAGGGCTCGTAGAATCTGTTTGACTAACCACTTGTTTTTGTCTAGAATTTGGATGACAAAGGTGTTCAAGGTACGAAGGCTGGCGAAAAGCGCTGCAGTAACCACATGCTACAGTACAAATCCCGACTTTTCTTTTCTTGGTTTGAGTTGAAATCCTTCCTCTATCTAAATTAGAGTCTAGCCCCACAAATCTGGAGCCGCTCTTCCTCTGTCGCACCCCAAAATTTCTAATTTTAGGTTGTACATAAAAAACACTAATTAAAATAAATATTTGAATATTTGGATAAAATTTCCTAAGTTTAGTTTAAGTTAGTGTCAATTAGTTATATAAAAAATGTGAATCTTCAAACTTTTGTGAATTAATTTGATGGATTTTTATGTTTGCTTGTTGCTTTTTTGTCTGTTGAGAGTGAGCAAAGTCTTTAAAATACGTTTAGTAGGTCGATCTTCTCTCTCCGACACGCTTTTATCTTTTTCTAAAATTAAATTCCTTGATTCTCAGCTTAAGCTTTTGTTTGGAGCTTCTCAAAATCTTTTCTTTGTAACCCAAATCACTCCTTTGAGTTCCTCGTCCGTTAACCAATCTTTACAAACTTTTTGGGATTTTTTTAGCTTTTTCTAGAACTTGTTCCCACTTTTCTGTGAGCATAATCTAATTTTGAGATGCTCCAAAATATATTTTCATGAGCTCCAAATACTTTATTTGGGTTTCTCATGTTTCATAGTGTCTCTTAGAATTTTCTTCAAATTTTTGGAGCTTTCAGTCGTGGCTTACATATCAATTCTAGACTTTTCTGGAATTATTTTATTTACGAAATTAATTAAATCCGAAAATAATAAAATATCTCATTTTTCACCGACCTCAAACTGATATATATGCCGGTGTTGTGATCGACACGCTGATTACAGATCTAAAATCCTTTTACCGAGCCGCCACTCATAACGCACTACATGTAGCGCCGAAGTTCAGAAAAGCTAGGTTTCGACGAACTATCTGGCGAGATTTTCCAGTCAGACCGTCGCGTTCCGGCGGCAACCACCACCACGAGGTTTGTATCGTCGTTCTCTGCACCGTGGTGTCCTTGTTTTCATAAATCCGTCTCCGTATGGCTGATTTCAGACTGTTTCTTTGTTTCCGGCAACTTTCCGATGAGCACCTCCACGAACGTTGTGCTGCTCATCGTGTTTCCGGCCAACAAGGCCCTTGCTCAAGTTGGCTGGCCTCCTGAGACCTCACCGCGCGATCTCCGGTGCCGCACCACCGCGGCCCCTGGCCAGCGCACCGCCCGTGTCCCTCTCGCGGCATGTCGCTGCCTGGAGCTCTCGCGGCATCTCGTGACTAGCATCTAGCTCTCTTTGAGTACTTTGATTTATCTTGTGTGGTGTACTGTTCTTAGTTGCTTTTGTTTGTTACTTATATGTTTGTGCTTGCTACGAGTAGGACGAGAACCGTTTGCGAGTGCTGAAGATCAGAAGATGATGACAGGAAGCAAAGTATGAGAAAGTTTGAGCAAGTGTAAAAGACATGTATAATATGTGGCTTTCCTTGATACCTATTCACCATTAATGCCACTACATCCATGCATGTGTCTAACTTGATCAACCCTTAAGAATTTTATCCTAGCACGTTGTTATCTTGATCCTTGACACCTATGTGGTTTATGCATATGGGTAGTTTTGCTAGTTGCTCTACATAATGATGAAAGATCCATAATATTGGCTAATGGCATATGCAATGATGTTTAAAATATATTTTTTAGCAACATGGAATCGGAAGGACTTATCTATCAGCAAAATCTGGGACTTACAGTACAACCATGAGGGCTATATGGCTCTGGCTTTAGTTCAGTATGAAGACCTTTTCTAGCTTGTTAGTGGTTACCCGAAAGGGCGTAAAAGGGGCTTGCCGAGATGGGTATAGGACAACCTCTGTTCCTATGTGTATAGCCGTGAAGAATTGTGCCATTCAAAAGGGGGTTTCCTACATCTGCTTTCCGATTAGAAACCTAGCGGCCCTAACTTGTTAGACGAACTTCTAAAAGACTTCACAGTGAACCCTACCGACCTTCCTTGGTAGTGGGTCAAGAGATTAGCTACATCGGGTGAAAGAGTAAATCACGACTCATGGTGAAAGTGTACAACCTCTGCAGAGTGTAAAACCATTATAACAGCCGTGCTCATAGTCACGAGCGGCTTAGAAAACTGATGAAATTATTGGTTCTTATTGCTATTCTATGGTGTTGATGCTCATGTTTAATCATTATTGTATTATTGCCATTACTTATGATCATACGAGAATTGGAGCTTAAGCATAACTTAGCAACTCAGGCTTTAATGTTAAAAACTTGGTCTACTAAAAATGCCTACTATAGTTCAACGTGTCTAGCCTTTTGAGCCTTCATTCGCCCATGTTATATTTGCGGAGTACGACATGTGCTCACCCTTGCTATTTCTCCACACCCCCAGTCTCTAGTGAAGGTTGCTCAGATGGTTGTTGAAGACACGGAGTTCTAAAAAAACTAACGAAAGTGCTAGGCGTATGATACCCCCAGTCAGCCGTCCCAATGAAGAATGGAGTCTAAAGATTAGTTACTATTCCGTGATACTCTGATGTAAGTGTTAATATAGCAATGTATACATTATTTAATAACATTATTTCTGATACTATTCACTCTGGTGTTGTATGTGTGGACTTTCTAGGCACACATATAGCGAGCCTGGTTTTGTTCTTAAAACTGGATGTTACATCCTCTCACTTGTGCTCGGGAGAAAATAACCGGAGAAAGAGAAGAAGGGGAGGAGAGAAGCTAGGCTTGCCGTTGTCCGTCGTCGTGCGCATCCCTCTTGCAAAACCAATACATCTTCTGCTCTTTGTAATTTTGTCCTAAATTTCTAGTTCCTCTTGCTGTCCATGATGGCTTTGTTACATTTAGTTTAGATCGAAACAGCGGGAGGGTTGTAGTGGCGAGAATTTCCCTAAGTTGGAGAAGGGAAGGAAGGAGTGGATCACTAGGTATTTGTCACTATATTCGCTGCGTTTACCCTACGTGAGTTGCCAAATATTAATTCACATCTTTTGGTTAAGCATTATGGATTAAATCACTTCTTTAGAGGAGGTTTAGTTGGAGTAGTCCTCAGAATTAATCTTCATTTTTAGGCATTTTAGTGGCCTTAATAAATTTTGGCACTGTAAACAAAGTTATAAAGCACTTCAATACCTTTCTTCTAGCACCAAGATCACCCACACAAACCTTGTATTCTAGGAGATATGACCGTTATAAGATGATTGTTGTTCACTAACGAGAATCTGGACAATTTAGATCTAATCTGTTTTTGGCCATCTTAATGGAAGAATTTGAACCTTAGATCCGAAAAAAGTTGTAGGGTTTGTTTTAAGCTTTCTAGATTGATAAAGTACATAGTTTATGGATCACATATCATCAATTATGATTTTTTGGAAGTATGTTATCCTGTTTTCGTCATCAGAATATTAAGGTCAATGGTTGTTTATGCCATTTTGAAGATCGCATACGGCAAATCTCACTATGTCAATGTCATAGATAATGAAGTTTCTATGATTTAGTAATGTTTGAGAATTTTTTGATATATGGTTAAAAGTCTATGAAAAGGAGAATAAAAAGTGGTGCTGTCATGAACGATGGTGATTGCTTGAACGATGTGTTTTGGACGACATTCTAGTGCGTGTGCGTTGTTCATTATTTTTATTTACTTGTATGGTAGTGTTGGAAATAAGGATTTCTTGTGATCAGATGGTTTTTCTTTAGAGTGTGCCTAGATCTTTTACTCAATCCTCGGTGAAGGCAAGTCAAGTAGCGTTGTTGTCGGTGTTTCGAGTAAACACCAATGAGTAAATTTCTAATATTGCGCGTCTAGCTCAGATGGTGTGCTAAGAGGACACGAGGTTTATACTGGTTCAGGCGGAATGTCCCTATGTTCAGTTCATTGCTGCTGCTCGTGTTCCTAGCACTGAAAAGTTCATAGTAGGGGTTACAAACAGGCGAGAGAGGGATAGGTCCCAAGTGTCTGGTGGAAAGAATGAATGGGTACCGAGAGCTCAGTCGCTGCTCGGCTATGTGTTCGAGGTTCGATGCTAGTGGTTTTGATTTGATGCCCCTTAGTGGGGTGCCCTGCTTTCCCTTTTATAGACCAAGGAAAAGCACGGGTTACAGCGGGAGAAAAGGGGAGAATGAGAGAGAGAGAGAGAGAGAGAGAGAGAGAAAGTCCTTCAGGGTCACCGGGCCTTTCTTTTCCTTTGCACGGGTCCTGCTGACACGATAGGAGGTGATAGGGACAGCTCCACGCCAGGTGCTTGTCCGCCGATGATGCCATGCCCTAGCGTTGTTAGCGGGTCATGATGTCTCACTCCGCCCTGGCGGGCGGCGCGATGAACTAGCGTGTTGATCAGCGGCCGTACATGGAGTAGGCAGCATAGTGACCACGCGTTTGTCACTGTGGGTGATGTGAGTTCCCTAGAATGACATGTCATGGGGATGGGTCATGTTGAGACATGACCGCTCCCTGCACGACGCTAGAAGTTTGACCTTGGGTTGTACTTTTTGGCCTATAGTGGTTGGTAGCGGCGTGAGCTTTTGTTAGGAGCCATGCTCGAGGGATCGGGCGAGGCGAAGCCAGCCCTTAGACGTTGGGAGAGGCGGAACCCACCCTCGGGGGTCAGGTGAGGCGGAGCCCATGGCCTCGGTGTTGGGTGAGGCGGAGCCCATCCCTAGAGGTCAGGCGAGGCAAATCGCATGACCTTGGGGTTGGGTGAGGTGGAGCCCACCCTTAGAGGTCGGGCGAGGCAGAGCCCATAGCCTTAGTGTCGGGTGAGGCGGAGCCCATCCCTAGAGGTCGGGTGAGGTGGATCGCCCACCCTTAGTGGTCGGGCGAGGTGGAGCCCACAGCCTCGGTGTCGAGTGAGGCGGAGCCCATCCCCAGAGGTTAGGCGAGACGAAGCCCACAGCCAGAGGTTGGGCGAGGTGGAGCCCATGGCCTCAATGTCTGTTGGAGTTGTAGTCGCACCTTTGACTGCCTAGATGGATTAACGTATAATGACCATTAGCTGCCGAGCTTTCGGAGGAGTAGAATACTCCTTCGAAGGCTTTTCCGAATAGGAGGCCTTCTGAGGGCTTTGGCCTTCTTTGGTAGCCCATGGCGTAACCTAGGAACAGTGGTTCCCTTTCGTCGAGACCGGACCCTTTGTGGGTATGACCATGAGATTTGGTGGGTTGGAAAAAAGGTCTTTCTTGATTGGGGCCCTGGTATCCTGTTCACGGAGATCCGGCTAGGGACAGCTAGTGACTGACTCTAGATTCTCAGTGGTCAATCCATATAGTTCTTGGGTCTATTTGATCGGTCCTGAGGGCTCTCTGCCTTCCTTAGGAAAAAACCATGGATCGTATCCGACTAAGACTCGAATGTGGTCTAGGATGCCCACAACTTTTGTGCGCCTAGGTGCTGGTCACTAGCGGACCCACCCCTTTCTACTTCCTTACCTTGTAGGTGCCTAGAGCGGTTGTCGAACCCATTGATGGGCCAACCTTTGAGCTCCTAGGTCCAGACGGGTCGTACAGGTGTTTTTAGATCCGTATTCCTCACACTTGCGATGAGTCGTGAACCGTCCAGAGAGGTGAAATGTTCGGCGAGTTTTCTGAGGGAACGGATAGAGATTGTGTGCGCATATCCCATGGCATGATGTTGTGGTAGATCATGGCAAGTGTGGAGATCTAGGAAGGCAGTTGGTTTCCTCATGCTTGTCGCCCTTATAAAACCAAAGGGTTCGCCCCTCGAGTTTCATACCTTGCCTTCTTGCCTTCATATCTACAACCGCCGTCGTCCATCACCTAGGCTTCCTGCATCTATGTCCCTGTCGCCGTCGAGCTTGCCTCCACCCACCCCGATCTTCTAATGGATCCATGGTGCCGCTCTGATATCACCTTCCCGTGTATGGAGGGCCTCGTCTATCACGGTCTTCTCCGCGCACGGACCTCGGCCGAGGATTTGCTGCTACCTAGCGAGGAGGATTTGCCATCACCGCCCAATAGCTACGTGGTGTCATTCACGCACTTCCATGAGTGTGAGTTCACTACCCCTACCCATAGATTTCTTTGGGGGCTGCTGCACTACTACAAGATCAAGTTGTAGCACCTCAATCTCAACAGGATCTAGCACATGGCAGCGTTCATTACCCTATGCAAGGGATTCCAAGGGATCAGCCCCCACTTCAATCTCTAGAGGTACTTCTTTGCCATCACCCTCTAGAAGAAGAGGGAGAAAAGTGGCAGGTAGGAGCTGCATATGTCGATGGGGTGCGTTGGCATCCAACTCTGGAACAATGGGGTCAGCGAGTACCCACCGATGTGGCTGTCGATATCCAATAAGGGGTGGCACTCGTAGTGGTTCTACCTCAAGAACACCGCCATCGCCGCCCTACTAGAGTTCACCGGGCACCTGATCGAGGAGGCCCCAGAGTCATGGAGGAAGTGGGCGTCCTAGAAAAGGACAAGAAGAAGATCCAGGATCACATCGCCGCCATCCAAATCCTGAAGGAGAGCGGACTAAAGGGGTCAGGCATCATCGGAGCCTACCATGCAAGGAGGGTGGCGTCGTTGATGATGCACGCGCTCCCGCTATACGCGATGGCGCCCGAGGCGTCGTTCGATGGAACAACGCTTACAGAGGGGGCGCTCTCCAACTCTGAGATCGCACAACACATCAAGGAGGCAATGTAGCCTTCATGGGATGATGCGGGCACCCCCCTTGACTTCATTTATCCGGTGCCGAGGCATCCTCTGATGCGGCCAGCACCAAGTCATGTCTTCTTCATAAGTTTCCCCTTTTCATATCTTTTCTTCAGTTGATTTCCCGACCTCTTGATACTAATTTGAGGGGGATAGGACCAGCCAAGGGGCCTCATCTTTATGGATCACCTAGCTCCATTGTGAAGGGATTCATCTATGAGGGCAGTGAATCATGCCGAGGGCGAGCGGCTAAGGAAGGCGAAGGAGGACAAGAGGAGGAAAAGGCAGCAGAAGCTGTAAGCATGGGAATGGGGGGAGGACACCGACAGCGACGATGACAATGATGGCGACAATGACAAGGTAGCCGACGATGTCGAGTGGGGCATCCTAGAGAATGAAGATACACTAATAGGTAGTGGTTCAACCTTGCAGGAGTTACGACCCTTTCCATTCCACGGAGGGGAGCGTACATCTAGGGAGCCGGTGGAGGTAGGATGTACCGTCAGCCTCCCTTAGTAGTCAACAGGGGCAGGTGGATCTACTGCCGGGCCTGAGATGTCGCCGGAGGTGAGCGGCTCCGCTGTCGCGCCCCAAGAGTCAAGGGGAGTGAGCCCCTCTACCCAGGAGCAGGGGGCGGGCTCGAAGCGGCCTCGCTGTGATGAGGCGGAGCAGAGGTCGGGGGGTTCACCCCCCAAACGTATATGCCACCCGATGGCACTGAGGTAAGTTATCAGTTCCCCTACTTCCTCTATTTTGGGTGGATTTCATCATGACTTATGTTTTTTGTTTCTTACAGCGTCGGGAGGAAGCGTAATCCTTTGGTGTTGGCGCCAAAGAAGAGCGTTGCCCTCTAAGCGAGGCGGCAGCCATCGGTTGGTGCCATGCCTGTTTTGGGCGGGAGTGGTGCCAGTGCGACCACATCTCCGGCTAGATAGGCGCTGCCCATGGTGGCACCCATGCCCTCGGTGGGACGGGTGGACGTGGGGCCCCAAGGGGCGCCTTCGAAGGTCGTTGAGCAGTCGATGATGGCGGCGATATTGCTGCCAACGATGGGGCCGATGGGGCTACCGACCATGATTATGGCACCAACTGCGGTGGGTGCAACATAGCCGGTCGTGACCCCGCCAATGTAGGTGGAGGTGGCGGCGACTGTGACAGGAGGGTCATAGCCAGGCACTATCGTGGCGATGCCTGAGGTACCAATGTGACCCACGCCGTCGACAGCCTAGGCGATGGAGTCTGGCGTGGGCTAGATGGAGGAGGGCATGACCAAGGGGTCCCCGGATGTCATGGTGCTGGGAGAGAGGTTAGCGGCCATACCGCTAACCCCTTCCATCGTCAGAGGGGGCGTCCTAGTGGGAATGTCATGGCAAGAGGGCTCGATGGGGCTTGGAGCCAGCAGGGAGTCATCTCTGGCCCTGACATCGGTGGGCGGCGACTCACCTATGCGGGGCGAGCCCTTGCTCCAATGGAGAAATCCGCAGGACCTAGCGTCGATGCTCTTCACCCTCGATGCCGCTGCCGAGAGCATGGAGCGGGAGAGCCTCGACATGGGAGTCACGTTTGTGCTTGAAGCTCTGGACCATGCTTGGGGTGCCTTGGCCAACGTTGTTGTTCCTGCTAGCTAGGTATTTGCTTGATCCTGCTTCTCACCCTTTCCTTTCTCTGCATATTTTTGTATTCTGACCATTGTCTTCTTTCAGTCCCTCATCGCTCATAGCTGGGGGAAGTCACGGAGGAAACCTCGGACCGCCTTGTTGAGGAGGTGAGGCTATGCGAGGAGGTGATAGCTCAGCTTACTGCCGCCTAGCAAAAGGTGGCTAAGCTAACTCCCCTTACTGAGGAGGCGGGCAGTCTTCGGTCACGGGTGGTCGAGGCCCATCGGCATGCTGACAAGGCCGAGAGGGCCTTCGAGGCCCTGTTGGCGAGATCACGGTGGGACGATGAGGAAGCCGCTAAGGTCAGGAAGGAGTAGGATGAGCTGCTCTAGAAGGACACCGAGACCCACCAGCGGGTCCTCGACCTTTTGGCTGAGGTTGAGCAGGAAAGGGAACTGAAGCTAGGGGCCGAGGAGAAGCTCGTGGCCCTGGAGAAGAGGGCGAGCCTGGATGCTGAGGTGGTCACCTGGCTACACAAGGAGTGGGATGAGCTGTTCCAGACCATGGAGAGACTCCGCTCAGAGCATGATGCACCTCACGAGGAGCGTGACTAGGCCCTCTAAGAGCGTGACTAGGCCTGCCAAGAGCGCTTTGACGTGTAGTAGAAGGTCGGCTCCCTCCAGGTCGAGCTTGGAAACACGACGACCTAGAAGCTGGAGGCCAAGAGCATCTCTGCTGAGCTAGCCATGGACCTCACCGAGGCAAGGAGGAATCTTTAGGCGGAGAGCGATGAGCTCGGTATCCTAAGCACCGCCTTCAGAGTGGTCTGCGATGACCTTCAGGTGGTGTGGTCAGAGGGGACCAGCTTGCTCATGGCCTATGCTGTCGAGATCATGGCTCAGGTGCACCAGCTCAATTGGAATGCCCTTCGAGCTAGGGTTAATCAATCCTTCGTGATTGCTCGTTCTCATTACGGGGACAACATCGACGTAGAGGCGATGAGCCATGACTTCACGCCTTGCTATGAAGTCCATGAGCTAGACAAGATGGAAGCAGTGGTGGCTCCCCTTTCGTAGGACATGCTAGACAGGATAGAAGACATAGTTCTCCCCTGGAGGGGCTAGTTAGTCAGATAGGTTGGATGATCATTATTGTAATCAGCAGACAAGTGCTGACCCTTGTGTATCATAAAAACAAACTTGTCATTTCATTTCATTTCGTTTGATTGAATTTGTTTTTTCTCCCTTTTTATGTGTGAAAAGGGTTTAATGCATTCTGACCCTTTCGTTTGTTAGGACCATAGAGCTCGAGGTATAGGATGGAAACTCTAATCATGCTGGTGAGCAAAGATGCCATAGCTGCTAAGGCGTAGGTCTCTCGTAGTCCAACCAGCCTTGCTCAGTCATTCATTTCCGTAGACCTTGCCACTAGGTTTAATGTGAGGAAGAGGTTAGGTGTGACGATTGTTTTTCAGAAAGGGTGTATTTATACCCTTATCAGCCCCCGAGTGAGACCCGACCCCTTGCCATTGCTAGGGGCCAGATGTCACTAAAGATCGAGGAGAGGATAGCAAAACTAGTAAGAGAAAGCGTCTCTTGTTTTTGTGTCTACCCCCTCCCTAGGATCTGTGCCATCGTTCTACGATCGCGCGTTCGGTCTCCTTGTGAGTCCAATCTTTCCCCAAGCCCTACATGTAGCATGGGTCCAGTCGAGGGTTGGCCTTTTCTTTGTGGTCATCGCCCTATCCACGGTTTCCACAACCGGAGGGGTTGAGCTGACGTTAGTTGCCTCGATAGCTCGAGTGACATGCTCGGTGAGCTCACTAACGAGCATGTTCGAGTGGAATCTAGGTTCGTCATTCGCTGATAGGGTCAGCATAGCCCTCACGTGGCATTCCACTACTCCTTAACCCACCTCCTGGCAGATGCCCAAGCCGTTCGATAGGCTCAGATGGCCCGTTGGCCTCTTCTCGATGGAGATTCTATGGGCTTGGCTTGAGGTTAGGATCAAACGAGAAGGTCAAGATGACCCTGCCCGCCTCTAAGTGGGTTAGGCAAAGGCCGCTAGGGCTCATCCGCATTTTCCTCTTGGCTCTGTTTGACGTGAGGTGGCCTCAGGCCCTTCATGAGCCAACCTTCGAACCCTAATCTCCTAATTTTGGGTCAGGCGGCTCAAGCCCCTGAGCCCCATGGGGGTCGGTAGGGGTTGGCCAGATTTCATGCATCACCCTATCCTTGGATTCCGCAACCAAAGGGGCTGAGCTAATGACACTTGCCTTGATGGCTCAAGTGTCGTGCTCGGTGAGCTCTCTAACGGGCACATCCGAGTGGAATTCGGGTCCATCATTCATTGACGGGGTCAACATAACCCTCATGTGGCATTCCACTACTCCTTAACCTGGCTCCTGGTAGATGCCCAAGCCATTCGATATGCTCGGGTGGCCCGCTGGCCTCTCCTCGATGGAGATTGTGTGGGCTTGGCTCGAGGTTAGGATCAAACGAGAAAGGTCTAGATGTCCCTATCCGCTTCTGAGTGGGGTCAGGCAAGGCCGCTGGGGCTCATCTAAGTTTTTCTCCCCTGGCTTTGTTTGACATGAGGCAGCCTCGAGCCCTTCATGGGCCGGCCTTCGAACCTCAATATGTCGCCGCTCATGTCGAATGAGACGACTACCGCTTTGTGACGCGACACGAAGCGTTGTGATGCAATAATTGCATATGCAATGCTTGGATGTATGAGATGAATGTATGAATGAATGAGATGAATGTATGAATGAATGTATGAATGAATGTGTGAATGAATGGATGAATGAATGTTCATGCACTGGAAAAGAAAAGTGGGGGTTGGTAAAGTTACCTTGATGGTTCAAGTGACGGGTTTTGGGGGGCTTTTACCAAAATATGCCCGTGCGGGGTCCGGGTTCGTCGTTCGTGACGGAGTTGGCGCAACCTGCATGGAGCATCCTATTTTCCCCTACCCATCTCTTGGCAATGGCCCAAGCTCTTCAATCAGCTTGGGTGACCTACGGGCCTCTCCTCAGTGGAGACTCCACAGGTGGGCCCCTCTAAACCCTTCCGAGGAAGGAGGAGGCTAAAGCTTAGGGTGTGGGGATAAAAACTCTGATCACGCTAGTGAGTAAAAATGCCGTACCCACTGGGGCGTAGGTTTTTAGCGGTCTGACTAGTTTTTCTTAGAGTTTGTTTCTGCACACCTTGCTTCTAGTTTTTAACATGAGAAGGGGTCGGGCATAAAGAATGTCTAGCGAACACATATTTTTGCCAGCCCCTGAGCGAGGCTTGACCCCTTGTCATTGCTGGGGTCGAGGGCCCGAGAGCGAAATAAATGTGCGTATATTAAGGGTGCCCTGCTAGCAACAGGAATTACCTCGATGGTACAAGTGATGGGTTTAGGGAGCACTTACCGAATATGTTTGAGCGGAATCCGGGTCCATCATTTGTAACAGAGTCAGCATAACCCACGTGGGGCATCCTAATGCTCCCTACCCATCCCTCGGCAGCGACTAAGCCATTCGATCACTTGTATTGCCCTCCTAGGATAGGACCTACCTACAGAGATAGGAGATGAGAAATCCCACGCAATAATTTAGTTAGGCAGATAAGCCAGGCGGTGAACCTATAATAAATGGACAATCCCTTAGATTTTGTTATGGACAAATAGTTTTTAGCCCTTCTCCCCTTTTCGTATAAAAGGTTTAGCACGTTCCGACCCTTTTCGTCGTTAAGGTCACGAAGCTCGAGGTGCGGGTGAGCAAATTCTGATCAAGCTAGTGAGCAAAGGTGCCATAGCTGTTGGGGCATAGGTTTCTCGTAGTCCGACTAGTTATACTCAGAGTTTGTTCCTGCAAGCCTAGCTTCTAGGTCTTAACATGAGAGGGGGTCGGGCATAGAGAAAGTTGGCCAAGTGGATAAAGTCTTAGATGCACACCGATACTTTTCGTAGTTAAGGCCAAAAAGCCCAGGGTGTGGAAAAAACTCTGATCACGCTGGTGAGCAAAGGCACTGTAGCCGCCGAGGCATAGGTTTCTCATAGTCCAACCAGCTTTACTCAGCATTCATTTCCACAAATCTCACTTCTGGGTCTTAACGTGAGAGAGGATCGAGCGTAGAGAATGTCTACCAGATAGGTGCACTCTTATTAGCCCTTGAGTGAGGCCTGACCCCCTCGCCATTGCTGGGGTCGGGCGTCACTAAAGATCGAGGAGTTCGATAGTGAAACTGATAAGAGAAAGTATGTGTTTATTAAGGGTAAAAGCGATGTAGATGCTTGATGTTCTAGGCATTGACGAAGACCTCCCCGTCGATGGTTTTTGAGCTTGTAGGTGCCTAGCCGGAGCACCTCTATAATGATGTATGGTCCCTCCCATGGTAGAGAGAGCTTGTGGCGGTTGTTGCTGCTCTAGACGAGGTGGAGAACCATGTCTCCGACGTTGAAGGCCCGACCTCTCACTCAACGGCTGTGGTACCATCGCAACGCCTACTGGTACTTGGCCAAGCGGAGGAGTTACAACGTCGCACGCTTCATCTAGCTGGTCCATGGTGTCCTCGAGGGATGCCTTGGCTCCCTGTTCGTCGTATGCCCTGACCCTTGGCGCTCCATAGTTGAGGTCGGTCGGGAGGATAGCCTTGGAACTGTAGACCATAAAGAATGGCGTGTAGTCGGTGGCCTGGCCAGGGGTCGTCCTTAGGCTCTAGAGCTACGCGGGAAGCTCGGTGACCCATCATCCACTAAACTTGTTCAACTAGTGAAAGATCCTAGGCTTGAGGCTCTGTAGGACCACATCGATTGCGTGCTTGACCTGCCCATTTGTGTGGGGGTGCGCTACGGTGGCCTAGTCGACATGGATGTGATATTCATCACAGAACTAGAGGAACTTCTTTTCGGTGAACTGCGTGCTATCGTCCGTGATAATGGAGTTCGATACTCCAAAGTGATGGACAATATCAAGGAAGAACAACATGGCTTGCTCGGACTTGATCATGGAGATCAATCGGGCCTCTATCCACTTTGTAAACTTGTCTATAGTGACAAGCAAGTGGGTGTAGCCCCTGGGCGCCCTTTTGAGGGGTCTGACCAGATCGAGCCCCCAGACTATGAATGACCACATGATGGGGATCATCTAGAGTGCCTAGACCAGTAGGTGGGTCTATCGAGCGTAGTACTAACACCCTTTGTAGGTGTGCATAATATGTTTGGCATCGAGTACTATGGTCGACCAATAGAAGACTTGATGGAATGCATTTCTAACGAGGGTTCTCGGCATGGCATGGTGACCACAGACCCCACTGTGGATGTCACTCAATAGCTGCTTCCCCTGTTCGATGGGGATGCAGCGCTGCAGGATCCTAGTGTGGCTTCACTTGTAGAGTTCGCCCTCAATAAGGATAAAGGACTTGGCGCAACGCGCAAGTCGCTGAGCTTCCATCTTGTCCATCGGTAGTGCCTCACGGAGGAGGTAGTCGAGGTAAGGCATCTTCTAGTCGACCAGAGGGTCAGGCTCTGTCGCTGGATCCTTATCGAGCTCCATGACTTTGGGGTCAGATGGAGTCGATAGTTGGTCAGCCCCCGAGCCTAGGGCAGGGGTCCCGTCATCGACTTGTTTCAGCTACTCATAGCGGACCGAGGGCTCATGCTGATTGCTAGTGAAGACGCCTATCAACACCAGCTCTCGGTCGAACGCCGCCTTTGCCAGCGTGTTGGCCGCCTCGTTGAGATGCCTCGGGATGTGATTAAGCTCGAGTCCATTGAACTTGTCCTCTAGCTGGTGGACTTCTCGGTAGTATGCAGCCATCTTGGTGTTGTGGTAGCTCATCTCCTTCATGACTTGGTCGATGACCAACTGGGAGTCACCCCAGACGTTGAGGCATCAGATATCGAGCTCGATGGCGATGCACAAGCCATTGATGAGCACCTCATATTTGGCCATATTGTTGGAGGAGGGGAAATGGATACGAACCATGTACCTCATGCCTACCCTAAGGGGTGAAATGAAGATCAGCGCTGTGCCGATGCCTTTCTTTATCAGTGATCCGTTGAAGTACATCGTCTAGTACTCTTAGTCGATGACCGCTGGTGGCATTTGGACCTTGGTCCACTCTACAACAAAATCAACCAACACTTGGGACTTGATGGATGTCCGGGAGGCATACGCAATACCTTGACCCATTAGCTCGAGCGCCCACTTTACGATCCTTCCCGTGGCATCCTATTTTTGGACGACATCGCTGATGAGAAGGACATCACGACTGTCACTTGATGTGACTTGAAGTAGTGGTACAGCTTTCTCTTGGTGATGGGGACAGCGTACGAGAGTTTTTGGATTTGGGGGTAGCGGGTCTTAGAATTGGACAAGACCTCGCTAATGAAGTACATAGGGAGCTGTACTTTGAGGGCATGTCCCTCTTCTTCTCATTCCACCACTAGGGCGGCGCTGACCACTTGCATGGTGGCCACAATGTACAACAGAAGTGGTTCTCCATCGGTTGGAGGAACTAGGATCAGGGCCCTCGCCAGGAGCCGTTTGACCGTGTTAAGGGCCTCCTGGGCCTCGGGTGTCCATTTGAAATGGTTGGCCTTCTTTTGAAGCCGATAGATGGGGAGACCTCATTCATCGAGGCATGAGATGAAGTGGTTGAGCGTAGCGAGGCACCCTATAACTCCCTATACCCCTTCATGTTCTGAATCGGGCCCATCCTTGTGATGGTCGAGATCTTCTCTAGGTTGGCTTCAATGCCATGCTCAAAGTCGATGAAGCCCAATAGCATACCCCTTGGGACCCCAAAATCATACTTCTTGGGGTTGAGCTTAATGCCATTTGCTTAGAGTTTTGCGAAGGTTTGCTCAAGGTCGGCTATGACCTGGTCAGTCTGCTTGGACTTGACCATGATGTCGTACACGTAGGCCTCAATGGTTCGCCCGATGAGGTCTTCAAAATACTTGAGCATACAACGCTGGTGTGTAGCCCCTGCATTCTTCAAACCAAACGACATTGTAACATAGCAGAATGATCTGAATAGGGTGATGAAAGATGTCATGAGCTGGTCAAACTCTTTCATCATGATTTGATGGTACCCGGAGTACACATCAAGGAAGCAATGGGTTTCGCATCCTAAGGTAGAGTCGACTACTTGGTCTATGCGTGGTAGAGGAAATGGATCCTTTAGACACGCTTTGTTGAGACCCGTGTAGTCAACACACATTCTCCATTTCCCACTCTTCTTTCATACTAGAACAGGATTGGCTAACAAGTTGGGGTGGTACACTTCCTTGATGAAACTAGCCGCCAAAAGTTTCGCGATCTCCTCGCCGATGGCTCTGCAATTCCCCTCGTCGTAGCGACGCAGGCGCTGTTTCACCGGCTTGGAGCCTGGCTTGATCTTCAAGGTATGCTCGGCAACTTCTCTCGGTATGTCTAGCATGTCTAAGGGTTTCCACGCAAAGATGTCTTTGTTGGCATAGGGGAAGTCGACGAGCGCGCTTTCCTATTTGGAGGAAAGTGCGGTGCCAATGTGCACCACTTTGCTTTTGGAGCCGTTGGGGTCTATGAGGACCTCCTTAGCACCCTCCACCGGCTTGAAAGACCCAACCGACCTCTAGTGGTCGGGTGTTTCTTTGGTGACCTCCTTCCTGATGGTCGTAAGTTCCTTGGAGGTGATGATTGCCGTGGCGTGATCACAACATTTGACCTCGCACTCGTAGGCGAGCTAAAATGTGGTGCCACCGGTGATGACCCCGCCTGGGCCCGACATCTTTAGCTTCAGGTATGTGTAGCTGGGGATGGCTATGAACTTCACGTAGGATGGACGTCCTAGGATGGCGTGGTAGGTTCCATGGAACCCCACCACCTTGAAGGTGAGGGTCTCCATCATATAATTGGACGGATCCTTGAAGGTGATGGGCAGATCGATCTGCCCGAGTGACATGGCCTACTTTCCAGGCATGATGTCATGGAAAGGTGCTCCTGTTAGTCAGATGCGGGATTGGCTGATGCCCATGGCGTTGAGAGTCTAGGCATACATGATGTTGAGGCCATTGCCCCCATCCTTTAGTACCTTGGAGAGCCACTTCATGCCAATGATCGGGTCAACCATGAGTGGATACCTCCCCAGTTGTGGGACACTCTCTGGGTGGTTAGTCTAATCAAAGGTTATGGTAGACTCTGACCACTGAAGGAAGGTAGGCACGACCAACTCAACCGTATAGACCTCGTAGTGCGTGAGCTTCTAGCGACGCTTGGAGTCGTAGGCCGCTGACCCTCTAAAGATCATGAGGCAGCCATTCGGCATCAGAAAGCCACCATCCGTCCCCTCAGCGTTGTCCATGGTCAGCTTGGGGTCCTTCCCATGCTCCCCTGTTGAAGCCTCTAGACAAGAACCGCTTCATGAGGTTACAGTCCTTGTATAGATGCTTGACGAGGAAGGAATGGTTCAAGCACAGCCCTTTGAGCAGCTTGTCAAAGTGGTTCAAAGTACCCTCTGTGGGCTTTCAGTCTCCCTACGATCAGCGGTGGCCATGAGCGAGCCCTCGTGCTGCTGCTTGTTCTTCTTCTTGATGGGATGGTTGGAGGCGCCTTCGTTAATGGCCTCGTCCCGCTTTGCCTTGCCTTTTAGGTGGTCGAAGATCGCTTCGACCACCTCCTCACCTAAGGTGTGGCTGGTGGTGATGTCGAGGAGCTCCTTGGTGGTTCACAGGCCCTTATGTCCTAGCTTGTGAACCAAGGACTCATAGATGGTCCTAGACAGGAAAGCTCCTATAAACTTAGCGTCGGCGACATTAGGTAGTTCATTGCACTACTGAGAGAAGCGCTGAATGTACCCACGAAGGGTTTTTGTAGCCTTCTGTCGGTAGTTTTTGAGATCCCATGGGTTCCTAGGGTGCTTGTACGTGCCTTGGAAGTTCCCCACGAAGATCTCTTTTAGGTCCGCCCAACTTTGGATTCTGTTGGGCAGAAGGTATTTCAACCATGTTCATGCCAAATCGGCCAGGAATAATGGAAAGTTGCAGATAATGAAATCATCATTATCTGCTCCACCATCTTGGTAGGCAAGCCGATAATCCTCGAGCCATAGTCCAGGGTTTATTTCCCCAGAGTATTTTCAGGATGCTAGTTGGTCGTCGGTACCTTGAAGGGAAGGCAACATTGAGGATGTGTCGGCCGAAGGCCCGAGGCCCTGGTAGGCCGAGGCTCAGGCTTTGGTCCTCACCACTATTGTAGCATCCACCACGACGAGGGTGATAGCCATGGCTAGCCCACTCTCTTGGCTCGTTGTGGGTACATCTACGGGCATCGAGGGTGTCGCGTGTGTCATGGTTGCGGCCGAGACGCTGATGCACCAGGACCATGGTGCACTGCCTGCCACTTTGTGGCACCTAGTGGACTGACGCGCCCTTGTTGGGTCATTCTGAGGGCATGCGCTAGCTGGTGTCAAGCTTGCATCGCTGAGATAGTGAGCTCTCGGCCTGTTGCGCCACTGCACGCTCGAGCAGCGTGCGAATCTCGCGGTGGGCCCGATGATCCTTAGGCGTTGCAGGCCCTAGAAGCCCACGAAGCAAGGCCACCACAACAGTGATGTTCTGGCTCACCCGCGCAAAGTGTGGGAGGGCTTCATCGTCCGTGATGATCCTCCAGTTCACATCACGGGCCATGGCGCGTGCGCCCACCGTCTCTGTGGCGTTCAATCTCCTAATCGAGCTCCGCATGTTCCTGCTCGAGCTAGAGTCGTGCTTCCTCAAGCTCTAGGTGCTGGGCCTTCAGCTGCTCCACCCATAGGCAAGGTGGGGCCCCTGTCTCCTCCTCGACCTCATCATCGAGGTCGTTCATCGGGGTAGCCTCCTCTTCGTGGATGCTTTCAACATGTCCCTCGGGGGTACCTGCCATGAAACACTCATGAGAGGTGTGATGACTCCCCTTGCTAAAGTTAGAGCTAGAGGGCGCCTCTGGTTCTCCCGTGAGGAGGTCATGGAAAGATTCCATGACATATTCGGTCATGTCCACAAACTCATCGTTCACGGGGGATGAAGACATGTGTCGTGCCATAAGGTGGCCATTGGTCTCTGCGACGTTGTGGAGACCGAATGGGAGCGCTATCGAGGCGCTTCGGATGAGGTATTCTAGAGATAGCGGCTCCCCTCCGACAAGCTATGCCATGACATTGGCGAACGAGAAGGTAAGGTGCTGTAGGTCTTCTCGGGATGGTCGGGGTCCTAGGAAGGCACCAAGCTGGCGCTCTAACCTCCCGTAGTCGAAGTTGAGGGGCTAGTTTCTTCTAGAGGTGCGGACCTCCGGTGCGCGCAGCTATAGCTCCTCAAGTGCCTTGGCGATTGTGTTGAGGCCGGTGGAGTGGAGGGGTCAAACAGCGACGGGAGCCATCGCCAACTCTTCCTCCATCGTGATGATGAAGTCAAAGTCCCCAAAGTGCACGTGCATGCCTAGGATCTAGCTGATGTCATGACTAGCCATCCGAGGCCTGGTGTTGGATGTCGAGACACGCAAAAGGCCCCTACCTGGCGCGCCAACTATCGGTGTTTCATGTAAACACCAACGAGTAAATTTCTAATATTACGTGTCTGGCTCGGATGGTGTGCTGAGAAGACACGAGGTTTATATTGGTTCAGGCAAAATGTCCCTACGTCTAGTTCGTTACTGTTGCTCGTGTTACTAGCACTAAAAAGTTTGTAGTAGGGGTTACAAATAGGCGAGAGAGGGATAGGTCCTAAGTCTCTGGTGGAAAGAATGAATGGGTACCGAGAGCTCGGTCACTGCTCGGCTATGTGTTCGAGGTTCGATGCTAGTGGTTTTGTTCTGATGCCCCTTAGTGGGGTGCCCTACTTTCCCTTTTATAGGCCAAAGGAAAGCACGGGTTATAGCGAGAGAAAAGGGGAGAACAAGAGAGAGAGAGAAAGTCCTTTAGGGTCGTCGGGCCTTTCTTTTCCTTTGCGTGGGTCCCGCTGACACAGTAGGTGGTGACAGGGACAGCTCCACGCCGAGTGTCTATCCACCGATGATGCCATGCCCTGACATTGTTAGCAGGTTGTGATGTCTCACTCCGCCCCGGCGGGCAGCACGACAAACTAGTGTGTTGATCAGCGTCTGTACAGGGAGTAGGCAACATAGTAACCACACGTCCATCACTATGGGCGATGTGAGTTCCCTAGAATGACATGTCGTGGGGATGGGTCATGTTGAGACGTGACCGCTCATTGCACGATGCTAGAAGTTTGACCTTGGGTTGTACTTTCTGGCCATAGTGGTTGGTGGCTGCGTGAGCTTCCGTTAGGAGCCGTGCCCGAGGGATCGGGTGAGGCGGAGCTAGCCCTCAGACGTCGGGCGAGGCGGAGCCCAATATCAGACGTCGGGCGATGCGGAGCCCGCCCTTGGGGGTCGAGCGAGGTGGAGCCTGTCCGTAGAGGTTGGGCGAGGCGGAGCCTGTGGCCTCGGTGTCAGGCGAGGTGGAGCCCGTCCCCAGAGGTTGGGCGAGGCGGATCGCATGACCTTGGGGTTAGGTGAGGCGGAGCCTACCCTTAGAGGTTAGGCGAGGCGGAGCCTGTGGCCTCGGTGTTGGGCGAGGTGGAGCCCATCCCTAGAGGTTGGGCGAGGCGGATCGTTGACCTTGGGGTTAGGCGAGGCATAGCCTGCCCTTAGATGTCGGATGAGGCAGAGCCCATGGCCTCGGTCAGGCGAGGTGGAGCCCACCCCTAGAGGTCAGGAGAGGCAGATCGCATGACCTTGGGGTTGAGCGAGGCGGAGCCCGTGGCCAGACGTCGGGCGAGGTGGAATCCACGGCCTCAATGTCGGTTGGAGTTGTAGTCACACCTTTAACTGCCTGGATGGATTAACATATAACAACCATTAGCTCCTCCTCTTCGGGTATCCTAGTATTGGTCCCTGACAGTTGCGGTCCACATGCTTTGCTCTGTTATTTGAATTGCCTTCGCTAAGTTTCAGAACCTCACACTAGTGATATAATCCAAAATTTGAAGTCATTGTTTTACTTTGAAGAATGTTTTTTCATATTTTGTGGCATCTATAATTTTTTTCTAATAATAAAGAGCCAAAATTTCTGGTCATTTTTTTTTCATCCATCCATTTTTTTATCCGTCTCTCTCTAACTATTGAACAATAGAGAGTTTCTTTTGTCCAGACTTATATATAACCCATGCTCATACGAGTTAGAATAACTTGTGTCTAGATTACTATGGAGTAGGAATCCTAATCTAAATAGATTTCTTGGATCCTGAGTACTCTAAATAGAACTCTAATCTCATAGGGTTACGGGCCCCTGTGTGCGGGCAGAGTATGGGATTTAGGGTTTGTCGGTGTTTCGTATAAGCACCGGTAAGTAGATTTATAGTAATGCGCGTTAGGCTCGGATGGTGCGCTAAAGGACACAAGATTTATACTAGTTTGGGCTGAATATCCCTACGTCCAGTTTGTTGCTACTCGTGTTATTAACGCCAAAAACGGTTCGTAGTAGGGGGTACAAACGATCGAGAGAGGGACTAGTCCCAAGTCTCTGATGGAAGGGTCGAAAGGAGGCCAAGAGCTCAATAGCAGCTTGACTGTGTGTGTTGTGTGTTGTGCCATCAAAAGTCGGTCCCTGTGTTGAAGGAAGCGCATTCCCTTTTATAGATGAAGGGGACAACTTTACAAGCGTGAGGGCTAGGATGCGTACTCTACCTAGCCTTGTGGCTCACATCTACCTAGCCTGGTTACCCATTCTGATGGGTGCGAAAGGATGATAAGCGCCTATAATACTGTCGATGCCTCTGTAGAATGTCAGGATGGTTACAGAGCACTGTCCCTCGCAGGGTATGGACTATAGTATAGTGGCTTTGACTTATGATCCTTGCCTAGTCTTGCTCCGCATGCCTTCTAGTTCCTATGAATCTTTGTTGGAGGGACGCGGGGTCGGGGTCCGGAGTAGCGCTATGGGCAAGGTCTTTCGATCGGAGAGGGCGTCTGGAGGCTGAAGCATGTGCTCCGATCCGGTGAACTCGAGGGGGTGGGAAATGGGCGCCGCTCCCTTGGGACCATAATGTGGTGATGGGATATTCGTCATTTGTGGAGATCGCAAATCCTCTTCTGGAGCATAGTGGTTGTCGTATATCTTCGTCAGGTTCTGTGTCCCAGAGCTAAAGGCGGCGCCTACAACTCTATAGGGCGAAGAGCGCGCACCTACAATACTTTTCAGGCTCTGCTACGCTCGAAAGGGTCTAAAGCACCCGTCCCATCATTCCCTGGCAGTACTGTTCCTGCCGGGGAGTAGGGTATGGTCCTTGAAGCCGTGGTTGACCCGAACGTCTTGTCGTGCCCTGTACCCATCATCATGAGGGAACAGGGAGAGGTTGTTAGGCAAGACGAAACAAGTCTTTAGATATCGAGCGGGGCAAGGTCCATCCTCGATCGTCGGGCGAGGCAGAGACCAATCCTTATCCCTTGGGAGAGACCGAGCCCGCCCCTCGGGGTTGAGCGAGGCGGAGTCTACCCCTCAGCCCTCGGGCGAGGCGGAGCTATCCCAAAGGCATTGGGTGAGGCTGAGACCAGCCCTTAGCCCTCGAGTGAGGCGAGGCTGGCCCAAAGGCATCGAGCAAGGCTGAGACTAGCCCTTAGCCATTAGGTGAGGTGGGGTTGGCCCAAAGGCGTCAGGCGAGACAAAGACCAGCCCTTAGCCCTCGGGCGAGGTGAGGCTGGCCCAAAGGCGCCGGGCGAGGTGGAGACTAGTCCTTAGCCCTCGGGCGAGGCGGGGCTAGCCTAAAGGCGTCGGGCGAGACGGAGACTAGCCCTTAGCCCTCGGGCGAGGCGGGGCTGGCCCAAAGGCGTCGGGCGAGACGGAACCAAACTCCCATCATTCGAGCAAGGAACGTAGCGGCACCCTTGTTTGTCTAGAAGTTTTTAACGTTCGATGGTTATTGGTTCCACCTTCTAGGGTACTCCGATATTAGGTCCCCGACAGTAGCCCCTGAGCCTCCGGGTGATTCAGATAGAATCACCTGGGGGTGTTTTTGATTTCATCGGAGTCACTTTGCCAGAGGGTGCGCGCGAGCGCACCCAATGGGTGTAGCCCCCGAGCCCCCATGTGATTCGAATAGAGTCGCCCGGGGGGTAGTATCGGACCCTTCACGGGTAAGGCTGAAAGACTTGGTTTTTCATCAACTGGATATTTTTAAGGGAATCGTGGTATTCCATTTGTGGGAATTTTATTCAGCATCGGCCCGGCTGGTACCCGACTGCGGATCGAGGCCCTAGTGGTTTGTGGGCCTATCCCTCGTTGGGATGGCCCTTTGGCTCTAGGACCCTAGGTGGGCCAACCTTCGGTCATTTATGAGCCCAGACGGGTTTAGTGAAGAGATTTTTCTGGTCCACGTCCCCTCTGTGGGAAAAAAGTCCGGTTGCTTCGGGAAAGCGAATCGCCCGGCGCAATTATGGTGGGAGAGGATAGGGATCGTGGGCGCATGTCCCGCGATGCGACGCGAAAGTGCGTGTGGCCGGCCTAGAGATCGAGGCGGACGGTTGCCCTTCTCGCATCCGTCGCCACTATAAAACCACGGAGTTTGCCCCCAAGGTTCTATATTTTGCTTCCTCGCCTTCACATCCACAGCTTTCGCCACCAATCACCTTAGCTTCCCATGCCAAGACTGCTGCCACCATTAGGTTTGCATCTACATTTACCGCCGCCATCGAGCTCATGTTCACGCCGCCGCCCTCGTTGAGCTCGCACCCACCTTCCCCTCGATGTTTCGATGGAGCTATTAGGTAGATCCAGCATTACTTCTCGGCATTTGGAGGGCCTCGTCCACCGTGGCCTCCTTCGCCCGCTGTCCACCATCGGGGAGTGGCTGCTGCCCGGTGATGAGAGCGAGCCAGCACCGCCCGAAGGGTACGTCGTGTCTTTTGCCATCTTTCATGAGTGGGGATTTGCCGTACCCACGCATAGATTTCTTCGGGGGTTGTTGGATTATTACCAAGTGGAGTTGCAGCACCTTCCCCCCAATGGTGTCCAACATATGGCGGCATTTGTTGCCCTGTGTGAGGGTTTCCTTGGGATCAATCCCCACTTCGATTTGTGGTGGCACTTTTTCACCATCAGCTTGTCAAAGAGGAAGATGGGGGGAAGGATGTGAGCGTGCCGATGGGATGTGCCGGCATTCATCTACGCTCCACCCGATCGAGGGACTACCTGCTGATGCGTCTATCATCCTCAAATAAGGGATGGCACTCGCAGTTGTTTTACGTCAGGGATGATCTAAGCGCCACATTGCCAAAGTACTCTGGGTACCTTATCGACGAGGCCCTAGAGTCATGGTAGTGGGGCTGTCCGACTTTGTTGAAGAAACACCTTGCCAACCTTCTCGCTGCCATTCACACTTTGAAGGCCTGGGGCATGAAGGGGTCGGGGATCATTGGCGCCTACCATGCGAGGACGGTGGCGCCGCTAATGGCGTGCGTGCTTCCCTTGTACCGGATGGTTCCCGGAGAGTCATTCGAAGGAACGGTTCTTGTTGATGAGGCGCTTGCTCCTTTTGAAGTGGCACAGCGTATCAGGGAGGTGATGGAGCCTACGAAGGACACCTCCGGCTCTGCCCTTGAACATGTGTATCCGGTGCCAGGGCATCCCCCAATGCGACCAGAACCCAGGTTCTTCGAATTTGTAAGCTTTCCTTCCCCGTACCCTCCTTTTCGATTGAATTTCTGATCCTTTAATACCAACCTTGGGATGGTAGGACCAGTCGAGGAGGCTTTTCTTCAAGGACTGCCTGGTCCCGCTGCCGAAGGATTGGGTCATGGTGGCGGTGAATCATGTCGTGGCCGAGTGGGAAAAGAGGGCAAGGGAGCAAAGGAAAGCTGAGGAGCGGCGAGAGCAGGAAGCATGGGATCGAGGAGAGGATGTAAGCAGCGATCACGATGATGATGACAGTGATGATGATGTTGATGTGGTTGCTGCCGGTGTGGATTGGGGCATCCTGGAGGATGAGGGCACGCTTACCAATGCCCCTTCATCTGTGCAGGAACCCCCTCATCCCGCATGGAGGGAAGCGAGTCCGCAAGGTTGGCGGAGGTTGGAGCCGAAGAGTCCGCCGCTTTGCGCAGGGTGCTGGTAGAGGATCGGTGGGTGGCTAGATCCGAGGAGGCCCCCGAGGTGCTGATGGAGGAGGGGGACCTATTGCCATGTCTCATGAGAGGATGGAGGTGAGTGAATCTGCCACCTAGCCCGAGGCATTGACCGAGGGGGTGGATCTGCAGCCGTGCCCTCAAAGATGAGGGAGACAAGCTCCCCTACCTAGGAGCAGGGGGCAGGTTCGAAGCGGTCCTATCCTGATGAGTTGGGGCAAGGGTCTAGGGGTTCATCCCTAAAGTGCTCTCGTCGGCCGAAGGCGTCGGGGTAAGCCACTGACTCCCCTATCTTTCTTTTATTTCATTTTTTGTTTTGACTTTATTCCTTTTTCTTTTGTGTAGAATTTTGCGGATGGGCTGCCCTCTGGGGACAGCGCCCAAGAAGAGCCTTGCCTGTCAGGCGGGATGGGCGGCGTCGCTCAATGTTGCTCCTGTTTTGGGCAGGAGTGGCGACGATGCTGCAGCTGTGTTGGTCGACTCGACGGTGGCCGTGGCAGTGCTCGTGCCTTTGGTGGCCGCCGAGCAGATGGGATCTTCTGTAGTGGGTGTGGCACCACCGGCCGAGGGTCGTGTATCGTCGATGGAGGTGGTCGTGATCGTGCCAAGCTAGGATCAGTCGGGCGTAGCCATGGCGGTGCTCGAGGGCATAGTGCAGTTCGCGCCACCAGAGGCCCTAGTGGGGGTGGCCACGACCGCGCCGTGCTAGGAGGATCCGGATGCAGCCATGGTGGTGTCCGAGGGCACGGTGCAGTTTGTGCCATTGGGGGCCCAGGCGGATCCGCTCGTGGCACTCGAAGCGGCCCAGATGGAGGAGGATCTGGTCGAAGGGTCCTCGAGTGTCATGGCAGTGGTGTGGAGGACCAGGAGGGAGTCGCCCCCCAGCCCCTTTGTTGGGAGGCAGCCACTCCCCCGCACAGGGTGAGCCGCCGCTTCAGTGGATGGCCGCTCAGGACCCAACGTCGGCCCTTTTCACACTCGACGACCATTCCGAGAGCATGGAGCAGGAGAGTCTCGACTTTGGGCTTTTGACTATGATGAATGCCCTAGACTAGGTCAGGGGGGCCCTGCGTGAAATTGTCGTTCCTACTAGCTAGGTATCTGCTCGTTCTTCCTTGTTTTCCTCCTTCTTCAAGTACTTTTGTGTTTTCGTATTTTTGATACCGGTCTTGTTTTTAGGTCATTGTTGCTCGCAGTCGGAGCAAATCCTAGTTCCTCCATGAACAGAAGGTGGAATGGGATCGCCTTGCTGAGGAGGCCTGGCCGCGAGGAGATGTGGGCGCGCAGCTTGCTGCCGCCCAGCAGCGGGAGGCCCAGGCGCATCAGGACGCGGAGGAGACCCATGAGATGTTTGAGGACTTGTCGGCGAGGACAAAGCTAGATGAGGAGGAGATCGCTAGGCTCCAAAAGGAGCGAGACAAGCTGCTATAGAAGAATGCTGCAGCTAGTGAGAGGGCCGGCGAGCTCCTGGCAGAGCTACAGACAAAGCGGGACCTCAAGCTGAAGGCAGAGGAGAGGTCCATGACGTTGTAGGAGAAGGTGAACTAGGATGCCGCGGTGATCGATCGGAGAGCGCGATAAAGCGCGTTGGGAGGCCAAGGCACGCCAGGCGGATCTTGGAGTTGAGGTGACCCGACGGCTAGATGCCGAGGAAGTTTCTGCCGGTTTGCGCGCCGATCTTGCCGAGGTGCGGGGGCTTCTCCAAGCTGAAGGTGATGAGTATGATCGCCTGTCCCTCGCTGTTCTGGCAGTCTGTGACAACCTGTAGGTGGCACAAGAGGAGGGGACCAGCTCGCTTGTGGCCCGTGCCACTAGTATCACGACTCGGGTGGGCTAGCTTGAGGAGAGTGCTTTTCACACCAGGATCACCCAGGCCTTCACCGTCGCCCATGCTCATTACGAGAAGGAGATCAACCTGGCGGTGATGAGTGAAGGTTTCCCGCCTACTTATGAGGATGATGAGCTGGACGCAATTGAGAAGGTGGTGGCTCCTCTTGCGAAGAACCTGGTGGATAATCTGAAAGAAATGGTTCTCCCTTCATGGAAGTAGTTAGTCGAATAAATTTGGACAACACTTATATGTAATATGTGAAGAAGTGTCGGTACTTTCGAGTCTGGAAGCAGTTTTGTGATTTTGCTTTGTAATTTTGTTTTGTTTGATTTCACCTTCTTCCCTTTTTGCAATAAAAAAGAGTGTTTATTCGATCCGACCCTTCCCTTTGTCTAAGGCCGCAGGGCTGGTTGTGCTTTCAGGGGAAAAAATTTGGGTTGTGCTGCTTGAGCAAAACATACCGTAGCCGTCTGGTTGTTTGGTTTTTTGCGGTCTTACCAATCTATTCCCCCAAATCTTGCCGCTGGTCTTGATGCGAGGAGGGAATCTAATGTAATGATTGTTTCAAAAAAAGGAAGGGAGGTAGTGGTACCTTTACCAGCCCCTGAGTAAGGTCCGACCCCTTGCGTTCGCTGGGGTCGAATGTTACTGGAGATCGGGGCGTTCAGATGGAATACTATTCCATGGTTTTTGTGATAGGGTCGACAAAGTCCTCGGATGGCATTCCACTATTCCTGCCCTGCCTTCCAATAGAATTCCCCGAATGGGGACTCTATGGGCTCGACAAGGGGGGGCCTTCGAACCTGTGTCCCTGTATCGAGCGGCTCGAGCCCCCGGGCCTTGTCAGGGTCTGATAGGGGTCGGCTGTAATTTGCATGTTACCCTGTCCTCGACTTTCGTAATCAGAGGGGTCGAGTAAACAACACTTGCCTCGGTGGCTCGAGTGTTGTGCTCAATGAACTCGCTAACAGGTACATTCGTGTGGAATCCGTGTCCATCATTTACTAATGGGGTCGGAAGAGCCCTCTGGTGGCATTCCACAACTTCTTAACCCGCCTCCCGTCATATGCCCGAGCCGTTCAATAGGCACAGGTGGCCCGATGGCATCTCCTCGATGGAGATTCTGTGGCTTTAGCTCAGGGTTAGAATCGAACGAGAAAAGGTTGAGACGTCCCTGTCTGCTTCTGAGCGGGGTCGGGCAGGGCCGCTGGGGCTTGTCTCAGTTATTTCTCCCTAGCTCTGTTTGGCACAAGGTGGCCTTGAGCCCTTCGTGGGCCGGCCTTCAAACCTCGGCCTGCTATCACCCATATCGAATGAGGCGATTGTCGTTTTGTGACGTGACATGAAGCGTTGGGATGCAATGTTTGAATGTATAATTTAATCAAAATAAAGGCGGGGTTGGTAACGTTACCTTGGTAGCACGAGTGATGGGAAGCTCCTACCAGATGTGTTCAAGCCAGGTTTCGGGTCTGATGTTTCTGACGAGGCCGGCGTAAACTGCATAAGTATTGCTACTTGTGTTTTTGCGATTGATTTTTAAGCAATCTGCCAGCTTCCCCATGAAGGGGGGTTCTGCAGGTGGACCCCTCCAAAGTCCTTTCGGGAAGGTGGGAGCTAAGGCTAGCAGTGTGAGGAACTGTGAACTGATTATGCTGGTGAACCAAAAAGACTCCATAGCCGACGGAGCGTAGGGTCCGGTGGTTCGTCCAGTTGTACTCATCGTTATATTCCCACACGCCGTGCTTTTGGTTTCCCAAACATAAGGAGGGATCAGGCTAAGAGGGTGTTTAAACAAACATGCGCCATCGGCAGCCCCCGAGCGATGTCCGTGTCCCTACCGTTGCTGGGGTCGGAAGCTCGGCAAAGAATTCAACACTTAAAGTAAATAAATAGGGGTGCTTATCTTACAGTCAGTCGTTCGTTCGTTGTTTTGCCTGGGCCGACCGATCGTCCCAGGGAGCCCGTTGGGCTCCCCTAGAAGGAGGTTCCATTGTTGGGTCGTCCCTGGTCCTACATGGGGAAGCGGAGAGTCGCCTGTAGGTGAGTGCGCCCCGGTTCTTGCGTCCGGGGTGCGTTAGTGGTGGGCCATGCCTGGGTGATGTTCTGGCTTACTAGGTGGTGTCCCGTCGAGCAGAGCGTGTCCCATCAATTCCGGTGCATCACCTCAGATTTCTGTCAGCATTGATTTTGCATTTGTATTGAATAGGAGAAGGCAGAGAGTTTTTTGTCTGAACCTTTCGCCTTTCCTTAGCTGCCAAGCCCCCTCTTTAAATAGGGAGGGGGGGGGGAAGTGTTCTCGCCGCACCTCCTTGCTAGCCTTTGAACCGCCACCTCTTCTCCTTCCTTTCCATCGAATGTATCAGTTCCTAAGTAAGAGAGGGTAATGCCGGAGAGAGATAAACTCATAGGTCCGCTCGTGATTTCGGAGCGTGATGTCGAGCTAGAGGTTATCCAATGTAGATGAGATGCTGTGTTTCACCTATGCTGAGGAGGGGTCGCCGCTGCCAGAGGAGAAGAGGCGCCGGAGGGTGACAAGCTCTGTTGATTTCACCGCTGTTGGTCACGGCCTTCCTTCAGTGGGAGGCGCTTTCTGCCCCAACGCCATTGTTGGGGTTGGGGCTGATGATGATGGCATAGTTCCTAATCGTCACGGCGGAGGGGCACCGCATTGACCGGCATGGTGCTCGACGTTGCAAACGACGGTGCCTTTGAAGGTCCTGCGACGTGGTGGGATGTTGCCGATGGAGAGCGTGGTGCGGCGGCCATACTAGATGAACTGGCCCGTGTACATGCCCGGACGTTGCCGATGGAGAGCTCGGTGCGGCAGCCGCAGTAGACGAACTAGCCCGTGTACATGCCCAGACTTTTGCCGATGGAGAGCTTGGCACGGCGGCCGCAGTAGTACTCGTAGTAAAGCTTAGCAGAGAATGTAATTGCATAAGTTTGGGGGAGCCCCCGAGTGAACAATCCTTTGGTTTTTTGGAGTACACTAGCCTTTTGCGTGATGAAATCATTTTGTAAGTGGTTAATTTATGCAAAAATGATCAAATTTTCATCTTTTGTTATGGCAAATAGCTTTTTAGTTTTCTCTTCTCGTAGAAGAGGTTTCGGTGCCCTCCAATCCTTCCCATGGCTCAAGTTGTAAGAAACTAGGAGTGCGGGTGAATTAATTCTGATCATGCTGGTGAGCAAAGGGTCTCCTGCAGTCCTACCAGTCATACTCGGAATTTGTTCCCAAAATCTTAGTCCTTAGGACTCGTTTATGAGAAGATCGGAAAACTTAGATAAAGTTTTCAAAGATAATACAAGAAGTGTTTGCAAGATAAACATTCTTGTACTTATATTAGCCCCCGAGTGAGGTTCGGCCCCTCACAATTTGCAGGGGTCGGATGTCACTAAAGATTGGGGTTTTGTAAAGACAAAGACTGATAAGAAGAAACATGCGTTTATTTAAGGGTAAAAACGACGTAGCTGCTCAATGTTCCAGGCGTTGGTGAAGACCTCGCCGTTGATGGTTTTCAACCCACAGGCACCCGGGCGAAGTACTTCCGTGACGACGTAGGGCCCCTCGAAGGGCGGGGAGAGTTTGTGGCGGTCCTTGTTGCTCTGCACAAGGCAGAGGATGAGGTCCCCAACATTGAAGGCTCGACCCTGCACCCGTCGGCTATGGTACCATCACAATGCCTGCTGGTACTTAGCTGAACGGAGCAGGGTGATGTCGTGGGCTTCATCTAGCTGGTCCATGGCATCTTGGTGAGATGCCTCAGCCCCCTGTTCGTCGTACGCTTTGATTCTTGGTGCTCCATAGTCAAGGTCCATTGGGAGAATAGCCTCGGAACCATAGTCCATGAAGAAGGGTGTGTAGCCGGTGGCTCGGCTAGGAGTTGTCCTTAGGCTCCAGAGCATGGCCAGAAGCACAGCGAGCCAGCACGCGCCGAACTTGTTCAACTGGTTGAAAATTCTGGGCTTAAGGCCTTGGAGGAGCATGCCATTTGTGCGCTCGACCTGCCCATTCGTCTGGGGGTGCACAATGGCTGCCCAATCGATCTAGATGTGTTGTTCATTGTAGAATTGAATGAATTTCCTGCCGGTGAACTGTGTGCCATTGTCTGTGATGATGGAGTTCGGTACTCCGAAGCAATGGATGATGTCGAGGAAGAATAGCATAGCTTGTTCGGATTTGATCGTGGAGATCAGTCGAACTTCAATCCATTTTGTAAACTTGTCTATGGTGATAAGCAGGTGGGTGAAGCCCCCAGACGCCTTTTTGAGTGGCCCAACCAGGTCGAGCCCCTAGACCGCGAAGGGCCATGTGATGGGGATCATTTGGAGCGCCTGGGCTAGAAGGTGAATCTGCTGAGCGTAGTATTGACACCCTTCGCAGGTGCGTACAATTTGCTCAGCGTCGGCTACTACGGTGGGCCAGTAGAAGCCCTATCGGAATGTGTTCCCAACCAAGGTCCTTGGTGCGGCATGATGACCGTAGACCCCACCGTGGATATCGCTCAGCAGAAGTTTTCCCTGTTCGCTAGGGATACAGAGCTGCAGGATCCCGATGTGACTCCGTTTGTAGAGTTCGCCCTCTACAAGAACGAAGGACTTGGCGTGGCGCGAGAGCCGTCGGGCTTCCGTCTTGTCCACCGGTAGTGTGTTGCAGAGGAGGTAGTTGAGGTAGAGCGCTCTGCAGTTGTTGGGAGGGTTGGACTCTGCTGCTGGATCCTCTTCAAGCTCCATGACCTTGGGGTCGGGCAGAGCAGTCGGTGGGTCGGTCCCTGGGATAGGATCAGGCGAGCCATCGTCGGCTCGTTCAGACCCCTCGTAGCACACCGAGGGCTTGTGTTGATCGCTGATGAAAACACCCGTCGGCACTGGCTCTCGGCTGGATGCTGCTTTCGCGAGCATGTTAGCTGCTTTGTTGAGACGCCTTGGGATGTGATTGAGTTCGAGGCCATCGAATCTGTCCTCCAGCCGTCGGACTTCTTGGCAGTATGCCTCCATCTTGGCGTCATGGTAGCTTGACTCCTTCATGACCTGGTTGACGACCAGCTGGGAGTCGCCCCTGACGTCGAGGCGTTGAATGCCCAGCTCGATGGCAATTCATAGGCCGTTGATGAGTGCTTCATATTCTACGGTATTATTTGATGAGGGGAAATGGAGCCGAACCATGTACCTCATGTGGACCTCGAGGGGAGATACGAAGACTAGTCCCACACCAGTGCCCTTCTTCATCAGCGATCCATTGAAGTACATCATCTAGTACTCTTGATCGACGACTGCTGGTGGCATCTGGACCTCGGTCCACTCCGCAATGAAGTCAGCCAGCACCTGGGATTTGATCGCTGTTCGGGGGGCATAAGAAATGCCCTGATCCATCAGCTCAAGTGCCCACTTTGCGGTTCTTCCTGTAGCATCCTGGCTACGGACAACCTCACCGAGGGGGAACGACGTCACGACTGTCACAGGGTGTGACTCGAAGTAGTGACGTAGCTTCCTCTTGGTGATGAGGACGGTGTAGAGGAGTTTCTGGATTTGGGAGTAGCCGGTTTTGGAGTCGGATAATACCTCACTGATGAAATATACAGGGCGCTGCACCCTGAAGGCATGCCCCTCTTCTTCCCATTCTACTACTAAGGCGGCGCTAACCACTTGCGTGGTGGCCGCTATATATAGGAGGAGTGATTCTTCGTCGCTTGGAGGGACCAAAACTAGGGGTTTAGTTAGAAATTGCTTAACCATGTCAAGCGCCTCCTGAGCCTCGGCTGTCCACTCGAAGTGGTCAGAATTCTTCAGGAGTCAATAAAGGGGGAGTCCTCATTCGCCGAGGTGTGAAATGAATCGGCTAAGGGCGGCAAGGCACCCTGTGATCCGCTGAACCCCCTTTATGTTTTGGATCGGGCCCATCTTTGCGATGGTTGATATCTTCTCCGGGTTGGCTTTGATGCCGCGCTCGGAGACAATGAAGCCAAGCAGCATGCCCCTTGGAACCTCGAAAACACATTTTTCAGGATTGAGTTTGATGCCATTTGCCTAGAGTTTTGCAAAGGTTTGTTCAAGGTCGGTGACAAGGTGGTCAGCTCACTTGGACTTGACTACGATGTCATCGATGTAGGCCTCAACGGTCCACCCGATGAGGTCCCCAAAGCAATTGAGCATACATTGCTGGTAAGTTGCCCCAGCGTTCTTCAGACCGAACGGCATTGTAATGTAGCAGAACGATCCAAAGGGGGTGATAAAAGATATCGCGAGCTGGTCGAACTCTTTTATCGTGATCTGGTGATAGCCGGAGTATGCGTCAAGGAAGCAGAGAGTTTCACACCTTGAGGTGGAATCAACTATTTGGTCTATTCGTGGCAAAGGAAACAGATCCTTTGGACACGCCTTGTTGAGGCCTGTGTAATTGACACACATTCTCCATTTCCCGCTCTTTTTTCGTACAAGAACAGGATTTGCTAACTACTCTAGGTGGTATACTTCGTTAATGAACCCTGCAGCCAACAGTTTTGCTATCTCTTCACCGATAGCCCTGCGCTTTTCCTCGTCGAAGCGGCGCAGGCGTTGCTCCACCGGCTTGGAGCCTAGGTGGATTTTTAAGGTATGCTCGGCGACCTCCCTCGGGATGCCTGGCATATTTGAGGGTTTCCACACAAAGATGTCTTTGTTATCATGGAGGAAGTTGACGAGTGCGCTTTCCTATTCGGAGGAGAGTGCAGTACCAATGCGTACCCTTTTAGCCTCGGAGCTGCTGGGGTCCACAAGGACCTCCTTGGAGCCTTCTGCCGATTTGAACGACCCGGTTGATTTCTTGGCGTCGGGCGTTTTTTGGCGACCTCCTCCCTGAGGGTGGCGAGTTCCTTGGAGGCGACGACTGCGGAGGCGTGACCGCAGGATTTGACTTCGCACTCATAAGCGCGCTGGAAGGAGGTGCCGATGGTGATGACCCCGCGGGGGCCCGGCATCTTTAGCTTAAGGTACGTATAGTTGGGGATGGCCATGAACTTCACGTAGCATGGTCGTCCCAGGATGGCGTGGAAAGTTCCCGAGAACCCCACTACGTCGAAGGTGAGGGTCTCAGTCCTGTAATTGGACCGATCCCCAAAAGTGACGGGTAGATCGATCTGCCCGTGTGGCATGGCCTGCCTACCAGGCACGACGCCATGGAAAGGCGCTCGGATGGGGCGGAGGTTCGTTCGGTCGATGCCCATCTCGTCGAGCGTCTTGGCATACATGATGTTGAGGCTGCTGCCTCCGTCCATCAGTACTTTCGTGAGCCGCTTTGGGCCGACGATCGGATCGACAACAAGCGGGTACCTTCTCGGGTGTGGGATGACATCTGGATGGTCGGTCTGGTCGAAGGTTATGGCGGATTCTGACCACCGGAGGAAGGCAGGCGTGGCCGGTCCGACCATATAGACCTCGCGGCACGCGACCTTCTAGCGGCGCTTGGAGTCGTAGGCTGCTGATCCTCCAAAGATCATGAGAGCACCGATCGGCGTTGGGAAGGCGTCGTCCTTCTCCTCTGCGTCGTCTGTGGTGGGGGCAGGTTCCTTCCCCTGCTCCCCTTTGTTGAGTCCCCCGGACAAGTATTTGCGCATGAGGCCGCAATCCTTGTATAGATGCTTGGCCGGGAAGGCGTGGTTTGGGCATGGCCCCTCGAGCATTTTTTTCAAAGTAGTTCAGAGTGCCCTCCATGGGCTTTCGGCCACCTTTGCGGTCGACAGCGGCCACGAGCGAGTTGTCGCGCCGTTGCTTCTTATTTTTTCTTTTGGCGGGGCGGTTGGAGGCGCCCTCGCCGGCGTCCTCATCCCGCCTCGCCTTTCCATTGGAGCGGTCGAAGATGGCTTCGACCGCCTCCTCTCCTGAGGCGTGACTGGTGGCGATGTCTAGGAGTTCCTTGGTAGTCCGCGGGCCCCTGTGTCCTAGCTTATGGACCAGGGATTCATAGGTTGTCCCGGATAGGAAGGCTCCTATCACGTTGGCGTCGGTGACGTTAGGGAGCTCGTTGCACTACCAAGAGAAGCGCCGAATGTACCCGTGGAGGGTTTCATCGGCCTTCTGGCGGCAGTTCTTGAGGTCCCATGGGTTTCCGGGGCATTTGTACGTGCCCTAGAAGTTGCCCACGAAGATCTCCGTCAGATCTGCCCAACTTTGAATGGCGTTGGACGGTAGGTGCTCCAACCATGCTCACGCTGAATCGACCAAGAACAGTGGGAGATTGCAAATAATGAAATCGTCATCACTCGCACCACCGGCCTGACATGCAAGCCGATAGTCTTCGAGCCAAAGCCTGGGATTTGTTTCCCTAGAATATTTAGGGATGTTGGTAGGCGGTTGGTACCTTAGGGGGAGCGCAGTGTTGAGGATATGTCGGCCAAAGGCCTAAGGGCCTGGCAGGCCAGGGCTCAGGCTTCGGTGCTCGCCACTGTCGTAGCATCCGCCGCGTCGGGGATGGTAGCCATGGTAGGCTGCCTCTCTTGTGTTGCCATGGACGCGCCTGCAGGAGTCGATGGTGTTGCGCACATCACAGTCGTGGCCGAGACGTTGATGCACCGGAACGGCGGAGGGCTGCCTGCCGCCTGGCGATGTCTGGTGAACAGACACGTCCTTGGTGGGGCGCACCGAGGGCATACACTGGCTGGCGTCGGGCTCACGTCGTCGGGACAATGAACTTTCTGCCTACTGCGCCGTCGCACGCTCGAGCAACATGCAGATTTCTCGGCGGTTGCTGCGGCGATGTTTTGGCTCGCCCGAGCGAAGTGAGGAAGGGTCCCGTCGTCGGTGAGGATCCTTTGGTGTACGGTGCGGGCCGTGGTGCGCACGTGCCCCCCGTCTTCGCGGCGTTCAATCTTGCGATTGATGTCCGTGTACTCCCGGACGAGCCCTTGCCCGACCTCATCGATCTCTAGCTTGCGGGCCCTCAGCTGCTCCATCCTTAGGTGAGATGGGGCCACCGTCTCCTCCCCGGACCTACCGCCAGGGTTGCTTGTCAGGGTGGCCTCTTCCCCGGAGACACTTTCGACGTGCCCCTCGGGGGTCTGCGCCATGAAGCATTCCTGGGAAGGGTGATGGCTCCCCCTGCTAGAGTCCAAGCTGGAGAACGATCCTGGCTCCTCAATGAGGAGCCTATGGAGAGTCTTCGTATCATGTTCAATCGTCCCCATGAACTCGCTGTCCATGGGTGGCTGAACCATACGTAGTGCTAGAAGGTGGCCAGCGGTCGCCGCAGCGTTGCGGAGACCGAACGGAAACGCTGTCGGGACATTCCGTACGAGGTCTTCTGGGGATAGGGTGATGCAGCGCGGGTCCAAAGGAGTCGCCTGAGTGGCCCTCGAGCCTCTGGTGGCTGAGGCTGACAGAAAGGAGGGACTGTGCGACCGTGTGGGCCAGCGCCAGCTCCCACCCAGTGCAATGATGAAATCTAGGTTACCAAAACGCACGTGTGTGTCCGGGGCCCAGCTGATTGCGTGGGTGGCCATCCGAGGCCTGATTTGGAACGCGCAAGCACCCCTACCTGGTGCACCAACTGTCGGTGTTTCATACAAGCATCGGCAAGTAGATTTATAGTAATGCACGTTAGGCTCGGATGGTGCGCTAAAGGACACAAGATTTATACTGGTTCGGGCTGAATGTCCCTACGTCCAGTTTGTTGCTGCTCGTGTTATTAACGCCGAAAACGGTTCGTAGTAGGGGGTACAAATGATCGACAGAGGGACTAGTCCCAAGTCTCTGATGAAAGGGTCAAAAGGAGGCCAAGAGCTCGATAGCAGCTTGACTGTGTGTGTTGTGTGTTGTGCCGTCAAAAGTCGGTCCCCTTGTTGGAGGAAGTGCATTCCCTTTTATAGATGAAGGGGACGGCTTTACAAGCGTGAGGGCTAGGATGCGTACTCTACATAGCCTTGTGGCTCACGTCTACCCAGCCTGGTTACCTATTCTGATGGGTGCGAAAGGATGATAAGCGCCTACAATACTGTTGATGCCTCTATAGAATGTCAGGATGGTTACAGAGCACTGTCCCTCGCAGGGTATGGACTGTAGTACAGTGGCTTTGACTTATGAGTCTTGCCCAGTCTTGCTCCGCACGCCTTCTGGTTCCTATGAATCTTTGTCGGAGGGACGCGGGGTCGGGGTCCGGAGTAGCGCTATGGGCAAGGTCTTCCGATCGGAGAGGGCGTCCGGAGGCTGAAGCGTGTGCTCTGATCCGGTGAACCCGAGGGGGTGGGAAGCGGGCGCCGCTCCCTTGGGACCATAACGTGGTGACGGATATCCGTCATTTGTGGAGATCACAAATCTGTCGTATATCTTCGTCGGGTTCCGTGTCCCGGAGCTAAAGGCGGCGCCTACAACTCTACAGGGCGAAGAGCGCGCACTTGCAATACTTTTCAGGCTCTGCTATGTCCGGAAGGGTCTAAAGCACCTGTCCCGTCGTTCCCTGACAGTACCTTTCCTGCCGGGGAGCAGGGTATGGTCCTTGAAGCCATGGTTGACCCGAGCGTCTTGTCGTGCCCTGTACCCATCATCATGAGGGAACGGGGAGAGGTTGTCAGGCAAGACGAAACTAGTCTTTAGACATCGAGCAGGGCGAGGTTCGTCCTCGGTCGTCGAGCGAGGCGGAGACCAGTCCTTATCCCTTGGGCGAGACCAAGCCCACCCCTCGGGGGTCGAGCAAGGCGGAGTCTACCCCTCAGCCCTCGGGCAAGGCGGAGCTGTCCCAAAGGCGTCGGGCGAGGCGAGGCTGGCCCAAAGGCGTCGGGTGAGGCTGAGACTAGCCCTTAGCCCTCGGGTGAGGCGGGGTTGGTCCAAAGGCGTCGGGCGGGATAGAGACCAGCCCTTAACCCTCGGGCGAGGCGAGGCTGGCCCAAAGGCGTCGGGCGAGGCGGAGACTAGCCCTTAGCCCTCGGGCGAGGCGGGGCTGGCCCAAAGGCGTCGGGCGAGACGGAACCAAACTCCCGTCATTCGGGCAAGGAACGTAGCGGCACCCTTATCTGTCCAGAAGTTTTTAACGTTCGGTGGTTATTGGTTCCACCTTCTGGGGTACCCCCGGTATTAGGTCTCCGACGGGGTTTTTTCTTGACCTGCGTGAGAGGTCTCCTTCTTAAAGCACAAAGCTTCGGGGCTATCTGGCCATCCGAGGGTCAAGTTTTTTTAAAAAATAGAACTCTAATAATTAAACAGAAAAGGATAAGAGTTACGTTCTTTATTTTGGTCCGCTTTCTTTAATCAGGACGTTTCTTCTTCAATTCGAATCAGAAAACATGGCATGTACGGTGCCATCAACCCAATATATATACATGCAGCAGGCACATAGGATTATTGATCGATCATGTAACATAATTATCTCTATGTAATAATTAAGAGGCAAAATTTCTACCCCCTCTAAATTTTTGTCCAACTAAGACATCGACTTGTTAGCGTTTTTCCATTTTTATGTCCGAGTCATTTTTCTTCTCATGGATTTTTTTTTCTTTTTTCTCCCTGTTTCCTGTCTTTTCCCGATCCCTGGTCACGTGGGCGCTCAGCGTGCAGCGTCTGACTCCAGGGCTCCTCCACCTCAGATCCCTCGACGGCGCGTGCGCGGGGGGACCGAGCACATCGGAACCACGAGCAGGCGCTGGGCGGCGAGGGCTACATCCATGGTAGAGCCCGACACAGGGGACGCGGCACGGATCGCCCCGAGATGGGCGCCTCTATTCGATGGTTTTGGGAAGAGGATGAGAAAAAGAAATAAAAGAGAAGGAAAGGTTTCATGTGAAAAAGTGCAAGAGAGAAAGAAAATGATGTGGATCTAAATTGAATTCGAGAAACTTAGACATTCATAATTTCAAAGTTTAACCGAAGTTAGGCCCCCTGCTGCTGGGCTGTAATCTGCCATGTGGGTCTTTTGCGCTAGTGGACTGGGCCGAGTCGTGGCTCAAGCACGGGCATCTTTCCTTTTTTTTTTGTTTTTCCCTTTTTCTGGTAAAACTGCAAACTTGAAAATTACGTGTAAAATCATAGAAAAATAAAAAATAGCAAAACTAATTTTCTTTAAACTCCTCTTGATTAGGTCTACAATTTAGTATAAAATATTTGGTGTAGTTTTAGATCTATATTTTCGTAGTCCTTTAATTTTACAGTGAAATTTTTATGGTAATCTTCTATTGATGTGTCGTACAATATATGGTAAAAATTCATGTACAATGGATGCATATTGACTGAGTTAAAGTTTTAAAGAAAAAAACATCCAAATGAAATACAACGAAGGAGAACAGAGTAGTCGAGGTATATCTCCTGCAAAAAGTGATGCAAGCAGGCTTAATACACCTACAGGTGCCCCGCATGATGCTGCATCAGTCGCTTACAAAACTTGTGTATCTCCATGACTCGGCCCTACGCTTGATCTTGCCGCCACAAGCATTGATAGGAAGATTAGGATTCCATGGCTCAAAGGCCACAGCGGAGAGGCAACCGTGTGGTGTTCACAGAGTGCAATGCCATGTAGCGGCGGTGCTGAGCTAAGCTTTGCAACTTGGGCTCCAATCAATCTTTGCAAGCTCAGCGGCCTTGCTACGTTTGAAGCATTCCGTTGGGGCCAGCGCCCACGATGAGGCTATATCTGGGACATTGCTCATCAGTGGTGCACTACGCGTGGTGCTGGCGTTCCGACCACAACGCACCCTGTCCTGCATCATGTATTATGCTGAAAGCAGCAACGCTGTGGCATGGTGGGAGTGCACACTTCAAAAGACACGTAGGAAGGACGTTGCGCACTGCATGGGCAAGCTAGAGGAGATAGTAGCGGTGTTTGAGAAGATTGATGAGGTGAAGGAGACGAACCACAACTGCCATGGGTGTTCGCACACTAAACAAAATTCGGCCATCTGACATAAACAATCATTTCTTTTATACCTAAAATCTTTAGTCGAACAAAAAATAATATATGTTTTTTATTAACCCGTTACAACGCACGATCAATTTTACTAGTTATTAAAAAAACCAAGAGTTAATTTCGTCCCTATCTTGCATGATCAGCACAATGGCGTCGACGACGACGTTGAGGATGATCCTTACCGTTGCACGTGACGGCGACAGGTTCTGCCCCTCTGTTGTTCGACTTCAGGAACGGGGACTGTTGCAACTGGGGTGCTCCGGCAAGCTCACCTCATGGAGCAAGCGACAGCCTCCATATCGAGTGCGTCATCGACATCCGCCACTTTCGCCTCGTCTTCTGGGAGGGACCCGCCGGAGCCGAAGTTCACGTCGCGGGACAATGAGATGAGACCATTGGCATGCTCGCCTCGGAGGTGGGTGCCAACGTATTCATACACGTCGACGCGGTCGACGAGCCCATCCCAGCCCAAGCTCCATACTGGATGCGTATGCCCGCCAGCGACGGCAGCCGATATCCACACTGCTATTGCTATGCGGGTGGACGTCGATGCCATGCCGGCGGCCGACCGTAGAGGCGCCCCTATAGTTCGCTAACACTGGCACCTTGGCACCTTGCCCGTTGTGGACTATCTGAGCGGGGATGGCTTTCAGAAGCTCAAGGAAGCGTGCTTCGAGTTCGTGTCGGGTCCGGAGAACTACGGCTTCGTGCGGATGAGCAAGCGGGAACGCGATCCTCTGAAGTCGACCTCACGACTGCAGCCGGCGGTCCCTTGATCCCTGCTGTTCCCTAGCATCCAACGGACCAGCCGAGCCCAACCGCTGCACCTCCTTCGCATGTCCTTCCGGCCCAACCACACTCGGTCCTTCCCCTCCGCCACCGTCTCTCCCGCGAGCACATGCGTCGGCCTCCCTTCTCTTCTTCCTTCCGCGGAGCCCGGGTGTCCTCGTTCCAGATGCCGCGCCGGCCAGCTAGGCGCCTCGGTGGCGTTCTGCGCCTTGCCCGCTGGCGACGCAGAGTCGCAGAGGCCGGTTTCCCATGCGCTAGCTGTGTGGTGCTGGAATCCTGCAGTACGCGGCCACCGCGGTCGAGGTCCGCAACGTCGAGCTTCAGCTGCCTGGGAGCATGGAGGCCATCAAGCTTGGACTGGGAGCATGGAGGCTGCTGCAATTGAAAGCACTGTGTTCTGCAAATTGTGCTTGTACTGTGTTACGTGAATTGTGCCATTGCTTACGGTTGTTCAGTAACTCAATAGGAAGCACTAAGTTTTAGCAATTTGTGCAGGTAGGCAGCAAAAATGCTACCAAATTGTGATTGTCTGGGAACAGAAAAGCAGAGCGAATTGTATAGATTGTCTTCTGGAATGTTATGACTGAATAAAGAGAAGGCATTGCTGAATTTTTTAAACTTCAGAGGCTACACAGAACTGCTAAACTTCAGAGACTACATAGAATGTAAATAGATTGAAATTTACGCTTGAACCTATTTTCTTCCATCTCAAACATGCAGGTTTTGTTTTCCCATAGACAAAAAAAAAAAACTTCAATCAATTTCAACACATCTAGGGATGGCAAAGAGAACTACTCCATCTATCCTAAACTGTAAGTCATTCCAAGAATCTTGGAGAGTCTAAAGCATCTCAGGTTTGATTAAAAATATTGAGAAAATTACAAAGATTTATGACATCAAATAGATATATTACGAAAGTATAATTAATAAAGAATCTAATGGTACTCAGTTGACATCATAAATGTTATTATCTCATTATATAAATTTAGTCAAACTTGAGATGCTTTGACTCTCCAAGATTCTTGGAATGACTTACAATTTGTGATGGAGGGAGTAGATTAGAACACTGCAAAATCTGAGTAGAGAGAGAGAGAGATCTAGGAGTCTGCAGAGTACTCCACCAATTTCTCCTATGAACGGCAACCGAGCACGGGGAGTCGAGCAGTAGACTATCGCCGCCTCAATCCTCACGGCTCCGGCCCTCGTCGTGCTAAAACAAGCCCCGGTCGCACCAAAACTGTGAGATGCCGCGCCAAAAACAAGAACGACCGACGCCTAACGGCCGTGTTGCTGGGCCGGAAGGAAGTGTGGAGGAGGTGCAGCGGCTAGGCTCGGCTGGTCCGTTGGATGCCAGGGAACGGTAGGGTTCCGAGCAAGCAGGGGCGGATCTAAAGGGGGGCTGCCGGAGCTACAGCCCCCCCTAGTGAGCCTGATTTCTTCATTAGACCACGGTTACTTAGCCTCAAATCACCATTAATCTCTAACCCTAGCCCTAAATCTTTATTATTTAGCCCCCCTTTGTTCCAATCCTGCATCCGCCACTGCGAGCAAGTTGTATGCTGAGATCTCTGTGGAGAGATGTATGGGCCAAGTACTGTGAGTGAAGCAGACTCCCTTGTGATGCATCACAAGCATGAGGCATGCCTTAACAGTTAACACCACGGAAATATAATTTTAAGAGTAGATAGAATATTGGTTGTTTGTGCTGCACAATGTTTATAACGTGTTAGGGTAGAATCTCTCTCGATCTACTATATTTATATTTATCTATCTATCTATCTATCTATCTATCTATCTATCTATATATATATATATATATACTTCTATCTATATCTATATCTCCTACAACTAAAAAGAACAAAGTGTGGATATTTTTTTGTGCGACATTTGTTTTGGTTCGTCCATCTACCCACGCCTGCGATCCCACGACATCTCCCGCATGCTGCGTCCTTTGGTGCGATTCTCCTTGATTGAATATTGCCTGTCATGTGACAGAGGAATCACGACAAAATAGGAAGTAGAAAATTATTGTGCTATCTATATACACATTGCATATTTGCATGCACCAGCATACATGGCAACAAGCAAAAGGAAAGAGAATTAACACAGAAGGAAAGAGAATTAAGAACCTTGCCAAATCTGCCTACATTTAATTACTTTCTCTCTTTGCATTTGCAAAAGGGACAATTTTTTCCTCCTTTTATTTGGTTTCACACTCACGAGTTCCATCGTCCTCGCTTGTTGTTTCTTGCTGAAATTGTCCTTGGGTCTGTTCATTTTGAATCATTTCCCCATATTCTAATTAAACTACAAAATATTGAATTAAGATACGAGGTAAGACATGCAAGCAGATATTTCAAAACTACCTGTAGAGTCCAAATAACTTAATAAATAAATCCTTTTGGAGGCAATGCAAATTCTCTCTAATCTTTCATTTGGTGTAGTTAGTGTTATCATAGTACCCGCATGTATTCATGGGAACTAAATCGTGGACAAAACGTGGACACTTTTTGGTGTGACATTCCAACATGGGTTCATCGTGTTGCCAATATCCTTGAGGCAGATTACATAAAGGATGAGAGTCCCTCTATGATTTTGCTCACAAGAGACTCAAACTTATATTTGATCACGGTAATGTTGAATTGCTTTGCATCAAAAGCATCGGCAATGATAAACGGGGACATAGGTTTTAGTATGCATAGTGGAGGAAAACTTAACCTTGGCCTTCTCAACAGCTTTTCTGAGCCTTTACAGTGCTAACTTGTCCTTACTCAGATAGTTAAGAGGTGCACTATAAAATTATGCACCACTAAGAAAAGTGTCACCATTGGTTGCCTTGACCTAAAAAATGTGTCGAAATTAAGAATTACAACACCTAATTCAACATCTTGGAACAAACACTCAAGTAGATACCTTATTCTACAATATATGTCTATGTGGAATAGTCCTAAAGCTACACATATTTATACGGTGAGTATAACATACTTTGTTTTAAAATTTTATGAGTGATTTTTAAGACACGGAGTATTATCCATGTGACAGGCACTAATATTTATATATATACTCGAACCTGTGTGTACATGATTATATGAAGATGCAGCGAAATTTTTTCATGGATTTATTGGCGCATGAAAGAAATAGATATCGGAGAATTCTTTCTGTCGATATAAAATATTATCTTAACCATATCACGAAAAAGTCTATATAGTAAAGTTTGTGAGCCTGCGACGTCGCGCTCTCCGTAACTATGTTAAATTCACGAACTTTGCTTTTTGAATTAAATGTCACTTTAACGTCGGTATTTAATTTAACAGTATTGTTATCTTATCGTGCGATCCGTATATTTTTAGTACAAAAGATTTAGTTGTCCCGTAGCAACGCACGAGCATGCTACCTAGTCTATACCTAATAATAATAAAGAGACAAAATTTTCAGCCATTTTTTTCATCCATCCATTTTTTCGTCAACTTTCCTCTAACTACTGGTAGTTGAGAGTTTCTTCTGTCTAAACTTATATGACTCTAGATAGTAAGGACAAATATATCTCTCCGATATGTCTAGCTTAACCAGGATAGGAATCCTAATCCTAATCAAATCCAAATAGATTCGATTCCTCAGATTGTATCCCAATCCAAATATAAAATCTCTGTCCGTACGGGTCCTTTTCCCTTTTATGTTATTCTATTCCTAATCCAAATATAAAATTTCTGTCCGTACAGGTATTTTTTCCTTTTATGTTTTCCGTAGGTGTCATTTCAGTTTTTCTCGGATGGCAGCCGCTGCTTAGCCTTTTTATTATTTTCTGGTTTTCCCAGTTTTCATCCTTGTTTCCTATTTTTTATTTCTTTTCTGGTATTTTCTCCATCTCTCCTTAACTTTCAGTAGTTAAGAGTTTCTTCTGTCTGGACTTATATGATCCTAGATAGTTAAGACAAATAGATCTCTCCGGTATGTCTAGCTTTTAGGTAACTAGGATAGGAATCATAATCCTAATCCAAATCCAAATAGAATCGATTCCTCAGATTCTATCCCAATCCAAATATAAAATCTCTGTCCCTACGAGTCTTTTTTCTTTTATGTTTTCCTATTCCTAATCTAAATATAATATAAAATCTCTGTCGGTACATGTCTTATTTTCCTTTTATGTTTTCAGTTGCTGTCCGTTTCCGTTTTTCTCGGATGGCAGCCGCAGCTCAGCCTTTTTATTATTTTCTGGTTTCTTCAGTTTCATTCCTTATTTCCTATTTTTTATTTCTTTTCTGGTATTTTCTGATTTTTTCTTATAAAAGCTAAAAAATATCTAATCTATCTATATCTACTTATGGAAGTTCATTTATATTGATTCTGATATGTTAATAGATTGAATAGATTTCTAACTCAATTCAGTCACGTTAGCAGAGAGTTCATGTGAATACATTGGACTATAGAAATTAACATGTATCCTATTTTCTTCGTAGTGTCCCTATCTCATACGTTAGACTTCTACTAAAAATACGTGCATTATTAAGCGTCTACGTATAATCTATATTCTATATCTATACCTCTACACCTAATATAACTGAAATCTCTTAAGTAGTTTGTTGCCTAATACAGTCTAAATAAATATAACCCTATAATCCCCGACGAGAGCTGCCACGTGAAAAAATTGCGAGAGGTCTCCTGTCATAAACATCAATGGTTAGATCAATTATTCACATGTCAACAACTAACTACTTGTCGACTTTAATAATTAAGTATTAGAACTATGGATTTTTATGGGGTCCACACGATATTAAACTATTACAACACATGGATAGTATAAAAATTAAAGTTAATATAAGTTATGATAATACATCTAAATATTTCCATGCTTTGCATTGGGAAAAAAATATCAAGATTGTATTTTGAATTCGATACATGTTAATAGGATATCGATATATTATTACCATCATTAACTTATGTTATTGTGTGTGTGCGTGCGTGTGTACAATTCTGGTTTTCATAAATATATGATAGTTTTTTCTCCCGTTACAACGCACGGGCATATTTTGCTAGTCTAATAATAAAGAGGCAAAATTTCAGCCTATTTTTTTGGTCCATCCATTTTTTGGTACATCTACCTTTAACTCCTAGACAATAGAGAGTTTCTTCCATCTGGAGTTATATAACCTGTGCTCATACAAATTAGAATAACTCTTGTCTACCACGATATGGAGTCCGATTTCAAAACGTATTAGGTTGTCTGCAACAATAGGAGTATGCAAAAGAAAAATTGGAAAGGAAAAAGAAAGTAAAAAAGAGGAACACGGTGAGGGACAAAAATTAAGTGGAACATGGAAAAAGAAATCAAGAGGAGCATATGGACACGCCTGAGAGAAAATCATGTAAAAGAGTTTGGGTCATGTGAATTAGGATTCTTTGTAAGATTTGTCTTATTTTTATTCTTTTTCTATTTGAATTAGGATTCCTATTTAGGAAAGATTTGTCTTATTTTTATTTTTTTATTTAAATTAGGATTCCTATTTAGGTTATTTATAATAGATGTATCTATTTGGATTATGATTCCTAACTATTCAGGTTACCTTGAAACTTATATTGAAGTCGTGCATATGTCATAAAATAGGAGTGTAGATAGAACAAAATAATTTTTAATTTGACCACATGATGTAGGTCATGTTGTAACGCACGGACATATTTGCTAGTGAATTATAAATTATGAAGTATGTGAAGTACATACATTGTAGTATTGCATTTGCACTTCCAATTTGAGATGCATTTGAAGAAACTGTAACCGGATTAATGCGGTAAGTACCGTTACAACTACACACTTGAAGTGAGCTATGTGGTTGCAACTCTTATTGTCCCTCCTTTAGATGTGAGGGTAGAAATAAAGTCATACTCCCTTCGCCCCTAAATGTCTATCGTTTTTGCTTCCCGAGAAACAATTTTGACTAAATATATATTAAAAAATATTAATATTTATGATACATAATTAGTATCATTGGATAGATATTTGAATCTAATTTTTAATAAATTTATATAGAGATAGAAATATTGCACGTATTTTCTATAAATCGAGTTAAAGGTATCGGCACGTAAATTGTGGCGACTAACATTTAGAGACGGAGGAAGTAGGTTGCAACTCATGAAGTATTTGATATTTTATTATTGTTGTTTAAATTTGTTGATTAATCAAACTATAGTTTGAATAGCTTAGTTAAGGCAGTTTGCTTGCTGAGGTTTTCCATAAACCTCGTACACTTGTTCCCAATCTTAGGTACATGAGCTTCTGGGATGTTTAGCGGGATGAAAGTAGCGCAAGAGTGCATATTTGTTGATATATACCATAAATAAACACATCTTTTGTAATAATAGAGATGGTCTACGTTGGAGCTTATGGTTATGGCTTGTTATGTACTTATGTTAGTTTTAGAAACAATAAAGTCTCATTATCATTTAAACTATATGGCCGCTGAAGTTCAACATTTTCTGTTGTTATGTTCTTATTGAAGTATGGTGAAGAAGGCTGTAGTCTTTTCTCCTCCGGGGTGTTTTAACGAGAAAGATAAATATTATGGTGAATTTATTGAAGGTAACTAGCATAACTGTATATTCCACATATGATAAGTTTTATAAAACGCTAATGCTCCTATCAGGACGTCCATTCGTCCGGACGGGATGGACCTACCTCACGTCGCGTGCCCCTACGCCTCCCACCTCGCGCCGTGCGCACTATGGGCCTCGCACGGTCGCTCTGGACCCGGCTTGCGCCGCGTGCACCCCGCGCCTCGTGCCGTGCGCCCCTGCGCCTCCCGCTTCGTGCCGTGCGCCCCTACACCTCGCGACTCGCGCGGTCGCTCCGGACCCGCCTCACGCCACATGCGCCCCATGTCTCGCACCTCGTACCATGCACCCCGCTCGTGCCTCACGCCACGCGCCGCCCGCGCCTCGCGCTGCGCTCCCCCGTGCCGTGTCAACTAGCCTCCATTGGGCTGCAGCAAGTAGATGAGCATATGTTGCAACCATATGTTTCATACGTTTAAACGTATGTTTCATCTGGATATTGCATGTGTGTGTCTCCAGATGTTGTATGTGTTTTAATCTGGATGTTACATATGTTGTAATGACTATACATGTACGTTGCAAGTATATGTTTTTAATGTTTCATCTGTTTTAGACGTATGTTGCAAGCGTTTTATTTGCATATGTTTCAGTTACTATATATATATATGTTGCAAGCGCCTATTCAAAATGTTTCATATCTTTCAGACGTATGATGCAAGTGTTTTATCTAGATGTTATATATGTTGTAGTTGCTATATACATATGTTGTAAGCGAATGTTTCACACGTATGTTCTAGAAGTGCTTCATGTTACGATATTAGTAGACGCAGGAAGCGAGCGCATGCGGAGACGGTCCCACGGGCGCAGCGGTCTCCACATGAGCGGCAAGCGAAGCGAGCGTGGATGGTCTCCACCAGCATGCGTATCAGCAGGCACGAGGTGGTAAGACGCACCAGCGTGCAGGGGCAGGTGTGCAGGCACAATTGCATGCGGGGCAGGCGGGACAACTTTTTTTTTAAGGCGGGACATGCTTAGCAGCATGGGTGGCGGGCGGGCAGACACGGGCGTTCCGACGGGGCTAGCATGCGGGCGCTAGCCACGCCGTTTATAAAAGAGAGGCTGCGTTGTAAAAAAAACTATTATCAGCCGTTGATGATGCAAAAAGTTAATTAATTTCGATTCAAAAAAGTTAATTAATTATATTTGAGGTATTTTATTTGTACTTTGACTTTAGTCTCTAATGAAGGCATGAAGCAATGGTTTTCTTCTAAACGCACGATCTGCAGCTCGCGATTTTGCCCCATCGCCGCCGGCTGCCTGCCCGTAGCCCACTGCCACCTGCCTACTCAGAGTCGTCGTCGCCCACCTGGTAAAGGTCGCCGTGGCTTGCCTTCATGGAGCCCACTAGCGGACGCATGCCGCCCTTGTCGCTGCCGCTTGCCTGCCTGCAGACCATCGCGCGCCCACCTGCTCGGCTTCAGATGGATGGGGAAAGATGGCAGGGACGGGAGGCGATCGCGACAGGCCGATGCGCTCCCCAGGGTCGGCATGGTTGCATAAGAAGAGGGAAGGGAGCGCCAGCAAGAAAGGGGATTGACGGCCGCCGCCGCCGAGAAGACAACGTCCATGGCCAGTGAGGGTTCAGCTTTGCATTGTTTGAGTTGGATCGAATCAGATAAACCTAGTTATGTAAGTACAATTATACCCTTTAAAATACATTTGTAATTAGTTTCTAGTCCATTAATTTATTGTTTCCGCCCACGACTTAAGTTCTTTTCAATGAGGTTCTCCTATTTTTCCAAGATCTTGCTGAATGAATGGTTGTCATTTTTTCCAAGCACAATAAAATTTCTCTTATTAAAAACAATATAAATGCTAATCCTGTCACTGCTTATGAAAAGTTTAGTGAACCCTTGGAATTTAAAAGCACAATAAAATTTCTCTTATTAAAAACAATATAAATGCTAATCCTGTCACTGCTTATGAAAAATTTAGTGAACCCTTGGAATTTAAAAGTTTTTTCTCCGGTAAATAAAAACTACGCTCATGCCGAATGAGAACCTCCGATAGCTTGAAGTAGCCTTGGCATTGGAGGAATGTCTAATTCTATTAAACCCTAAAGAACTTGAACCACTTCACCCATCGACGCCATCGTCGGTAGATTGAGCTCATTGTCTTGAATGCACCAGTAAGCAACCTTACAAAATACAAACTCTTTCAGCTTCGTTTAGATGGACATCGCCATGTAACTTGTCATCCACCAAGCTTCCAATATCTCCCACAAGAAGCTTGCTTGCAACTTGCACAGGGAAATAAGTATCATCATCACCAGTAGTGGTACATTCTCTATGTGAGTTCTTCCTTCCCGAAACAATTTCCAATAAAAGCATTCCATAGCTGTAAACATCAACTTTTGGTGTGATTGCCCGTCCGCTAATCCATTCAGGTGCAAGGTTTCCTATGGTTCCTCTTATTGTAGTTAAAGCCCTGCTGAACTCCCTACCTAAAAACTTTGCCATTCCGAAGTCTGCAATTTTGGAGATGAATGATTCGTCTAGAAGTATGTTTTGAGGTTTCACATCACAGTGTATAATACAATCTCGACAGCTCTCATGCAAATAGGCTAGTCCTCTAGCAATTCCTAGAGCTATTTGGTACCTAGTATTCCAATTCAAAATTTCAGCATCACCTTAGAATAGATGAATGTCAAGGGAACGGTGGGGCATATATTCATAGACAAGCAATTTGCTGTCACTTCTGCTGCAAAACCCAATTAACTTAATTAAATTTATATGTTGGGTAAGTCCAATTGAGCTAACTTCAGCCCTGAATTGTTTCTCTCTTTGATATGCACCATCAAGCCTTTTCACTGCTATTGTTGTTGAGTCACTGAGAACTCCCTTGAATACTGAACCAACTGCCTTCGCCTAGCTTTTCTGTGAAGTTTTTTGTAGCATGCTGCAAATCAGTATATCTAAAAGGAACAATTCCACTACCACCTTGAGCAGTTTCCAGTGTGAAGTTGTACCTTTTCCTCTTGTTCCTCGAAATCATTAGTACCAGACTATGGATTTAGTGGCTTGGTCAAGATGACAAGGTTGCCACTATCAGAGATTTTGAGCTCAGATGTGGTGTGGTGTGATCTGTGAGCGGGTTGTCACCGTTTGCAACCCATACTTGAGTGAAATTGGGAACTTTGTTAAACCAAATACCTAGGTACCAGTTCAGTGTGTTGTTGGAGGACTTACTGCCTGTCTGGAAGAAGCCAAGTGCATACTTGCCATTGCTGGAGACGAGCTTGTCGCTGCCAACGAGTGCTTCACCAGGTGCGATGGTGTCTGTGGCAGCACAATCTTGCAGCTGGATGTATAGGAACAAGAGAAATCTGCAGAGGGCGTGGAAGAGGGGCATGACGAAATGAAGGACAAGGGAAGCTGGAACAGATAGGGTGTATGATATAGATGATAAGCATTAGGTAGAAACAATGAACTATACATGTAACACTCAGCAACACAGTTGGTGAAGTTGAGGCTTCTTCCCAGTTGGTTCTGGAACTACAAAATAGTATGGTGATGCGTGCTGATAGTGTTACATATCGTTAATTTACCTGTCAAGTGGTGTCATATCATTGCTGGACTAAATAGAGTATTCAACATACTGCATCGAGCTTTCCCATCATCAATTCGTCAGTATTAAAAAAAACTCGGCAGTACACACTGCATGCCATCAGCAGTTCAAGCTGCGCAGAGTATTTAACCGTAGTATTATATTCTTCCAAATACACCGCTTCTCACAGACTACTTCAATACATTATTACTCAGTTAAAAAAAAACATTATTACTCCATGTATCAGCGTACGTACCTGTAGGGTGGTCCCAACTCCTCACTACTGTATTGTTCATGATTTTGAATGTTTTTGTTGTTAGATATAAACTTTGATAGACATGAGCAGGAACATAGAAGGGTTGGATGTTAATAACAATAATTGTTGATCTCACCATTTCCCATCCCAATTGACAGTCGAAGTGGCATACATAGAGGCTCGTTTATGACACATTTATATTACTACATTTATTTGTATGGCAGGACCTATTGGCACATAGAAACCAGACATGTTACAAATATTAGGGTACATAGAAATATTGTACGTTACAGAAAACAGATTTATTTTTACACTACAAGACAAAATATTACATGTTACAGAAAACAAATTTATTTGTACACTACAAGACAAATTTATTTCCCATCCCAACTGACATACTTCTCAAAGATTGTTGGATTTGCTGAAAAGCTATAGATCACACTCTCGTCTGATGTGGGCTGCTTCCTGCAATAGCACTGACTAGCCTTGGCATTGGAGGCATTTCTAGTTTGCATATTCCATCGAGAAACTGTACCACCTCAATCATTGTGGGCGGATCATGTAAAATAATCTGCTGCTCCCCAAGGTATGAACGCGCGGTAGGGGCATGCGCCAAAAGGGCTCTTTGCTGCTGCACTGTAACCGCGGCAGGGGCAGACGTCGAAAGGCTCCCCTGCCGCACTATAGCCACAGTAGGGGCAGGCGTCAAAATCAGCCATGCTGTCACATCTAGTCACTGTAATAGCATGGCAGCCTGACATTTCTGTGTACTAGGATTAGATGGGTAGAGTTGTATTTATAACTTCCCACTGCAACTCAGTAAAGAGAGCGAGTTCAGTTTTGCCATCTCCTCTGTAGAGCTCCGACCAACGCTGGTGCTTGTGTTGTATGTGTGTGCGCTCTGTTCTCCCTCTAGCCATAGTGTGTGGTCGGCAACGCCGGTGAGCGGTCGGCTCACCCGTGCGGAGATTCCGGGGCCAACAAGTGGTATCGAAGCCGTACAAGCGCCGTAGCTGGACTAACCGCTGGCGATGACAGACGGTTTGGAGATGGACGACAGCAGCGGCGCTGCTGTGGCTGTCCAGCTACGACAGGAGGTCGTCGTGCGCACGGTGCGGGAGGTCAGCGACACCAGTTGGCCGATGCTGACTCGCACCAACTATGGCGAGTGGGCAGTGACCATGAAGGTCAAGCTTAGAGCCCAACGGCTCTGGAATGCTATTGACAAGGGCACCGACAACGAAGAAGACGACATGTCAGCGTTGGAAGCTATCATCGCTGTTGTGCCAGCGGAGTATTGGGAGCCGTTGGGGGCGAAGAACTCTGCTAAGGAGACATAGGAGGCCATTGCAGCGATGCGTGTCGGTTCCGACCACGCAAAGAAGGCGATGGCCTAGCTACTGAAGCAGGAGTACGCCACCCTCAAGTTCAAGGATGGTGAATCGGTGGAGGACTTCTCCCTCCGCCTGCAGTCGCTCATCAGCAAGCTGATGAGCCACGGTGTCACCATCGATGAAGAAGAGGCAGTATCCAAGTACCTCCACTCCGTCCCGGTGAAGTACATCCAGATCGCTTTCTCCATAGAGACGATGCTGGACTTGTCCACCCTCACCATTGAGAATATGACAGGCCGTCTGCGGGCAGTGGATGAGCGCATGGAGCAAGCCACAACAATGACGGACAGTGGCAAGATGCTGCTGACAGAGGAGGAGTGGTCGGCCCGGAGGAAGAAGTTCAGGGAAGCCTCCTCCAGCTGCGATGGCGATGGCAAGCGCCGCGGCAAGGCTTCTTCGGAGAAGAAGAAGAAGAAGGTCGACCCCAACGCCTCCCGGCGCTGTGGGAAGACGGGCCATTGGACAAAGGAGTGCCCAAATCGTAAGCAGGACAAGAAGGCTGAGGCTTATTTAGTGTAGGTTGATGAGGATGATGAGTCCAGTCTCCTGATGGCGACGTTCTGTGCACTACACGATGTTGATGCCGAGGAGAAGGGAGAGGTGACGGCGGTGGAAGGGCCCGGCAACGCTCTGAAGGCTATCCACCTCGACGAACCGCGCGTCCAAGTCCACCTCGGACGTGTGGGTGGCGGACAGGAGAGCGATGGTACCTGGACTCTGGCGCTAGCAACCACATGACGGGCTCCAAGAAAGCCTTCTTCGAGCTCGACGGCAACGTGACCGGCACGGTGAAGTTCAGCGATGGCTCAAGGGTGGCGATCCGAGGGCGCGGCACCATCATCTTCAGGTGTCAGAACAGTGAGCACCACGCATTGACAGATGTGTACTACATACATCCCGCAGCTACGTTCAAGCATCGTCAGCATCGGGCAGCTGGACGAGCGTGGATGTGAGGTACTGATCGAGAGCGGGATCCTGAGGATTCGGGATCGGGAGCAGCATCTTCTCGCGAAGGTAAAACACTCATATAATCGATTGTACCTACTCGACTTGAAGGTGGAGCAGTCGGTGTGCCTGGCAGCACGGTACTCCGAGGAGCCGTGGCTGTGGCATGCCCGGTTTGACCATCTGAGCTTCGACGCGCTAGGTCGGCTAGAGAAGATGGTCCGAGGGCTGCCCCACATCAAGCACGCAGGCGAGCTGCATGACAGCTGCCTGGTCAGGAAGCAGAGGAGGCTGCTGTTCCCAAAGGTGGCCAAGTATCACACGGTGGACGCTCTTGAGCTCGTCCATGGCGATCTCTGCAGGCCAATCACACCAGCCACAAATGGTGGTCGGCGGTACTTCCTCCTACTCATGGATGATTACAGTCGCTATATGTGGCTGCAACTCCTGACGAGCAAGGACGAGGTGGCGACGGTGATCAAGAAGTTCAAGGTGCGTGCGGAGGCGGAGAGGAGCAAGAAGCTACGTGTGCTGTGGACGGATCACGGCGGTGAATTCACTTCGGTGGAGTTCGCTGCGTACTGCGCGGATTGGGGTATGGTGTGACACCACACCACGCCGCACTTGCCGCAGTAGAATGGAGTGGTGGAGCGGTGGAACTAGACGGTGGTCGGCATGGCTCGATCCTTGATGAAGACCAAAAGCATGCCGATAAGGTTCTAGGGTGAGGCGGTGACCACAGTGGTGTTCATCCTCAACCGCGCGTCCACAAAGACCCTGAAGGGCGTGACGCTGTTCGAAGCTTAGTATGGGCGCAAGCCGAGCATGTCCTTCCTCCGGACATTCGGCTACATCGGCCACGTCAGGAAGACGAAGCCGGTCCTCACCAAGCTGGAGGACAGGAGCACACTAATGGTGCTCCTAGGCTACGAGGAAGGTACCAAGGCACACCGGCTCTACGACCCACGTGGAGGCAAGGTGGTTGTCTCGCGGGACATCGTGTTCGACGAGAAGGCGGCCTAGGACTGGAACAGTCCAGGCATGGGGGAAGCTGGTGGCTTCACCAGGACCTTCGTCGTCGAGCACTTGGTCATCCACGGTGGTGTAGACACTGGAGAGGATGCGTCGACCACTCCAGCAACAGAGCCGAGCACTCCTAGGGTGGTACCGAGCACTCCGAGAGGGGTGCCGAGCACTCTAGGAGTAGGGCCGAGCGGTCCTAAAGTGGTGCCGACCACTCCAGGACGGGTGCTGAACGCTCCCGTAGCAGAGCGGAGAGGTCTTGTAGTGGTGCCAACCACTCCAATACTCATGCCGAGCACTCCTGCAATGGTGCCAACCACTCCAGGAGTGGTGATAAGCGGTCTAGGAGTAGTGCCAAGCACTACAGCCGGGGTACCGAGCACTCCAGGTGCTGTGCCGACCACTCCGACCTAATAGAGGACTCCATCGATGCCGATCGAGTTCGCCTCACCTCCCAGCGACATCACAGAGTTCGTGGATGCCTTCCACGATGGCGAGGAGGTGTGGTTCCGTAGGCTGGACGACATCGTCGGTGGCACAGGGTCCTCAGGCCTGGTGGGTTAGCTGCTCAATGACCTAGAGCTGCTTCTCGTCAGTGCAGAGGAACCACCCACGTTCACGTTGGCCGAGTGCGATGCAAATTGACGATGGACGATGCTGGAGGAGATGAAGGCGATTGAGGAAAATGAGACTTGGGAGCTCGTCGATCCACCTCCAGAAGGCCGTTCGATCGGCCTAAAGTGGGTGTACAAGGTCAAGCAGGATGAGCGCGGCGCCACTGTCAAGCACAAGGCACGCCTCGTCGCCCGAGGCTTTGTCCAGCGCGATGGCATCGATTTCGAGGAAGTCTTTGCGCCGGTAGCACGCATGAAGTCTATCCGACTGCTGCTGGCTTTGGCAGCAGCGAAGGACTGGCGCGTCCATCACCTGGACGTAAAACTGGCCTTCCTCAACGGCGAGTTGGTGGAGACGGTCTTCATCAGGCAACCTCCGGGTTTTGCCGTCAAGGGAGCGGAGCACATGGTGCTCCGACTGCGCAAGACGCTCTACGGGCTGCGGTAGGCCCCACGAGCGTGGAACGCCAAGCTTGATTCCACGCTGGGCGAGCTTGGGTTCATGTGGTGTGCAACCGAGCACGCGCTCTACACACGGTGACGGGGGAAGGAGGAGCTCATCGTCGACGTGTAGGTGGACGACTTGATCGTCACCAGCGCGCGTGCGGAGGACATAGACAGCTTCAAGCGTGAGATGGCGACTCGTTTTCGAATGAGCGATCTCGGTGCGCTGTCCTACTACCTCGGCATCGAGGTGAGACAGGGGAAGGAGGCGCTCACGCTCAGTCAGAGCACGTACACCTCGAAGCTATTGGAGCGGAGCGGCATGGCTGAGTGCAAGCCATGCGTGACTTCGATGGAGAAGCGGCTGAAGCTGACGAAGGCCTGTACCGCGGTGAAGGTAGATGCAACACTCTATCGGAGCATCGTCGACGGTCTACGCTACCAAGTCCACACGAGGCCGGACATTGCGTTCGCCGTGGGCTACGTTAGCCGCTTCATGGAGGATCCCCAAGAGGATCACTGGGCCACGGTGAAGCCGCTGCCGCGCTACGTCAAAGGGACAATGGATCAGGGGATCTTCTTTCCTAAGACCGGCGGAAGTGGGATGCAGCTCACTGTGTTCAGCGATGTAGACATGGCGGTGGACATCGATGGACGGCGGAGCACCTCTAGTGTGCTCGTCTTCCTCGGGTCGGCTCCAATCTCATGGCTGTCGCAGAAACAGAAGGTGGTGGCGCTGTCCACGTGCGAGGCAGAGTACGTGGTGGCGGCCACAGAAGCATGCCAAGCTGTGTGGCTGTGCCGGCTGCTGGGTGAGCTCACCGGTGTGGAAGCTCACCCACCAGCACTGATGGTGGACAACCAGCCCACCATCGCCCTCGCGAAGTATCTGGTTCTCCACGATCGGAGCAAGCACATCGACATCAAGTTCCACTTCCTCAGGGACTGTGTTGATGGAGGGCAGATCGTCATCAAGTTCGTCGAAACTGGTCGGCAACTCGCGGACGTCCTCACCAAGCCGCTCGGCCGTTTTTGGTTCATAGAGCTGAAGAAGATGATCGACAGGGTGGAGTTTCTAGGGTTAGCAGTAGGATTAAGGGAACAATTGTAAAATTATCTGCTGCTCCCCCAGGTCTGAACGTGCGGTAGGGACAGGTGCTGAAAGGGCTCCCTGCTGTTACACTGTAGCCGCGGCAGGGGCAGGCGCCGAAAGGCTCTCCTGCCGCACTGTAGCCACAGCAGGGGCAGGCGCCAAAGTCAGTCATGATGTCATATCTAATCACTGTAGCAGCAAGGCAGTCTGATATGTCTGTGTACTAGGATTAGATGGGTAGAGTTGTATTTATAGCTTCCCACTGTAACTTAGTAAAGAGAGCGAGTTCAGTTTTGCCATTTCCTCTGCAGAGCTCCGGCCAACGCTGGTGCTTGTGCTATATGTGTGCGCTCTGTTCTCACTTTCTTCTTCTACCTCTAACCATAGTGTGTGGTCGGCAACGCCGGTGAACGGTCGGCTCACCCGTGCGGAAATTCCAGGGCCAACAGATCAGACTCAAGATCTTGGATGCACCAACATGCGACTTTGCAAACTCTCGTCACCATGCAAGTTTGCATCCACAATGCTCAGAATGTCTCCACGGAGAAGATTGTGTGCAACTTGCACAGGTAAATAGTCTCCTTGGCCTTCAGAATGACTGGACGAATGTTCAATACAGTTCCTCTCTTTCCCGATACCATCTCTAGCAAGACCATCCCGTAGCTATAAACATCGATTTTGGGAGTAAGAGGCGTTCCACTGATCCATTCTGGAGCAAGATATCCGACAGTTCCTCGCATTGTAGTCACAACACGGCTGAAATCCCTCCCAAGTAACTTCGCCATCCCAAAATCTGCAATTTTTGGAACAAAAGATGCATCCAGAAGTATATTCTGTGGTTTGATGTCACAGTGTATCATGCAGTCTCGGCAGCCATGGTGCAAGTATCCTAGACCTCTAGCAACTCCAAGAGCTATTTGCTATCTCATGTTCCAATCTAAAATTGTACCATAACTTTGGAACAGATGAGAATCCAGGGAGCCGTTTGGCATGTGCTCGTACACGAGTAACCTCCTATCACCTTGGCAGCAAAACCCGATCAATTTCACTTAGTTTACATGCTGGATGACTCCAATTGAACTTACTTCTGCCCTGAATTGTTTCTCTCCTTGTGGGGCGCCATCGAGCCTTTTCACTGCTATGGCAATCGAGTCACTCAGGCACCCCTTAAATACAGAACCAAAACGACCTGCGCCTAGCTTCTCTGAGAATTTTTTGGTTGCATCTTTCAAGTCAACATATTTTGAACGCAATTATGCCAACGCTACCTTGATCATTGTCTACTATGGGTCTAGACCACTTCCCATTTCTCCTCCAAATCACCATGAGGAGAATAAAAACCAAAACGGCAATGCTTGTGCCAACGGCAACACCAATTATCATGGCACTCCTATTGTCTTTCCCACTCTGTAACTCTTTTGCAGCAAGGCGAAGGTAAATCATTTCTTCATTACCGTCAGTAGCTACATTAAGTAACTCGTCATGCCAGATAGGGCAACCATCTTTTCCGTAAGAATATGCAGTGCAAGAGCAATTACTCAAACAAACTTGTGCGCATTCTTTCGCGCTTGATGCATTTGGCATGATTTTGCCATTCTCGGGCAACCTAATGCCTGGCATAGAGTAGAATTTGTCTGCCATACCTGTTTTGTTTCCATCGTCGGTGAAGCAGTTCAGTGGAGTGTTTCTGATGCACCCGCCTGTTCTGCCCTCTATCTCCCAATCCGCAGGTGACCTTACAGAGAATCCCTTCATGCAACTGCAATAATGATCTGCACTAGAAGTGCAGACCGTGAAAGGGCCACAGACAGCATACACATCACACTGATGTGCTGGTTGATTGTCCACTGCCATCCAATCCTGCCCGGTCCAAACACGCACTTGGTTTTGACCAGAGACATCCAGCGTAGTGAGTGTGATTATGCTCTCATCAAATATGTTGTAGGTGAAGTAAAGCTCTTGGTCGTTGTTGACGAACGTAAAATTGGCGTTTGGGGAACCTGCAGACATTTCCGGTACCGAGCTGAAGAATCTACCATTCCACGTGCTAGACCAATACACAGCAGATGAGTTCCATAGCATCCTGGCAACCCCATCGTGATCCAGCCTCGAGGAGTACATACCAGAAGATAGATCGATGGAATTCTTCCTTGAAACATGTCGACGGTTCAAGCCTGTGACCTTGTTCCATCCAATCTTTACACCAGGTAGCTGGGTGTCTGTCGGGTAGTCGAAGCTTTCCCAGAATGTGAGCGAAGAGTTGGAGGAGCTCCGTAGGACAAGGTTGCCATTGTTCAAGAGCACAGCGACGGTGTCGTTGGTTGTTGTGTTTGCCCGGGTAGACCAGATGGTGGTGCCCTGAGCTAAGACAACCATGTTGCCGTCGCCGGAAATGATGAGCTCCGGCGAAGTGGAATTGGAGACCGGATTGTCTCTGTTGGCTGTCCACGCAGGAGTCAGCACGGGGACTTTATCGAACCATATGCCGAGGTAGGAGTTGAGGGTGTTTTTAGAGGACGAGGACGACCTCCCTGTTTGGAAGAAGCCGAGAGCGAACTTGCCATTGGCCGAGACAAGCTTCTCGCTGCCGGCAAGCGCATGGCCGGGTCGGAGCGTGTCTGTGGCGGCGGAGGGCGAGGGTGCGTGCAGGATGACGAAAAGGAGCACAGAGAGAACAAAAGGACGGAGAAGATGCACGGCAGAGATAAATGGCGGAGCGGGAGATGGATCAGCGGGAGACAAACGAATTAAGCTGCTAAATAGGAGCAGTGGACAACTAATGAGAATGAAATTAACAACAAGTAAAAATTAATAGGTGTTTCTTTTCCCATCTTCTAGTACTGTCGGTCAACAGAATGTCTCATTTTCTATTGCGTTGCTAGCAGCCTGGACGACTGAGGCGCCGGCCAGAAGCACACACGCATAATGGTAGCGAACTGCAGTTCGGTAGTTGACCGAAGCGCGGTCGATCCAATCAACGTTACTTAGCCCTCAATCATTTAAGTATGCAACGTCAAGGACTGGTGGAACGAACTTTTATTTCATTCCAGTTGGCATCATATGGGTCTAACTTCCCAACTCTATTTCAGGGAGAACTTGTTTTCCAAAACAATTATGGCATGTAAATGGAATAATCCACATGTTTGCACAGTGGTCTGAGCTGGTTTCTCACCACTGTCTATGCTCCTTGTACTTATGAAGGCAAACGTGAGCCGTTGAAATGGTTTCATAATATTCAATTGGCCGTTGATTCCGTACATGTAGGAGACTAAAATGGGCATGCTAGTGCCCGGACATTTGGACGCACGCGCCACGTCCGGACACACGCGCACCCGCGTGCTGCTGCGCCTACCCGCGTGCTTCGTGCTCTGCACCTGCTGCTACTGGGTCTACGCGTGCTGCTGCTGCGCCTGCTGGCTTGCTACGCCTTGAGCATGTTGCAGCTACGCCTGCCAGCGTGTTTCGAGAGCATGTGCGCGGGGCCCACCTAGCTGCATGTGGAGAGAGGGTGGGAGCACAGCGCGCGTATCCGTGTTGACCCCGGCTGCATGCTCCGCTATGGGGGACCAAGCCTGGTGATGCAAGGGCGCTCGGTTCTGCGTCCGTTGGGTGCTGGCCCGCTCTAGCGCTCTATATGCGCGCATGTACTTTGACCAGAGAGTGCTCGGCCATTTGGGCATTGACCGTCCACTGTGTGCATGTCTGACTATTGGAGATGGCCCGCATGACAGAGATAGGCAGCGCTGGATGGGTATGTGCAGCGCGTGCATGCCCGCAAGTCAGAGCGCGTGGGGAGCAGCACCTGCTGCAACATAGTGAAACCAAGTGAAACAATTAAAACATACGTTTGCAACATATGTGTATAACCACGGCAACATATAACAACATTTAGATAAAACATTTGCAACATATGTCTGAAACAGGTAAACCATTTGGAACATACACTCTTGCAACATCCGTGTGTAGCCACCGCGACATATGCAACATCCAAATGAAACAGCTGAAACATTTGAAAAACACACTTACAACTTACGTGTATAACCACTGCAACATATGCAACGTCCAGATGAAACACTTCAATATACATTTGAAACAGCTAAAACATTTGAAACTTACACTTGCAACATACGTGTATAGCCATTGCAATATATGCAACACCAGATTTACTTTTTCAACATTCGGATCAAACATATGCAACATACATCTGAAACGCATAAAACATACGGTTGCAATATGTGTTCATCTACTTGCAGCCGCCCAATGAAGGTTGACGTGGGTGCGAGGCACGAGACGCGGATGGCGCGCGGCGCGAGGCAGATCCAGCGTATGGCGCAGTGGCGAGTAGCGTGAAGCGGGTCTGACGCGAGGCGTAGGGGCGCACGTCACGAGGCGGTCCCGTCTCGGTGGAAACGTCTAGATTTTATTTAATAATGGGCGGTCGGACCTGGTCTGCATGCCCAGCGAAAGCGCGCGTTCGGCCGAACGGACGCTCGGTAGGTGTGGAACGGTGATTGTTTTGTTGAGTCTCGTGGATAAATTATTGTTGGCACTCCAATTTGGCTTGAGTCTTATTATCTTACGTAAATATCAGATATAGCTAAATTAACATGTTAATTAATTTATTTGGTCATCGGCTGCTATATATATTGTTAATATTTCTCGGACGATTATTTGGGCGTGGAATATTTGAGTGAATCGTCGAAAACGTATTGCAACAACATATGGATGTCGACTTGCTCAAAATATCATGTGAATGTAGGGAAAGATCATTGGCTAGGTGGGGCTCAAGGAGCCCCTACTAAAAATTTATTAAGAGCAACCAAGAAGGTTACTTAGCGTTTAAAAAGGATTACAAGAAGGACACTGAGAGGAAGGAGGGAGCTAAGGAGCAAGAAACAAAGAAAATCAGAAAAGTTACATAAGGTGCTCTAGCCATGACTCAATTGCATGAAAATACTTCTTTTTGGCCCTCCATAAGAACAGACCAAAAGTGTGTCTGAAGATGTCTGAACAACACCGACTGCTTGCTGGGATACCTCTAAAAATGACATCATTTCTAATTGTCCAAATACTCCAACTCACGATGATAATAATCTCCCTAAAGAAATTGACATTGAGCTGCATTCTGAAACTCTCAAACATTTGGAAAGGATCGAGGGAGATGTCAATTGTAAGATCTATATAAGATTCCAGCAGGCTTTAGTCATCTCACATTCCAGGAAAAGGTGCTCAACCGATTCTTCAGAGTTCAGAGTTCAGAGTTCATTGGCTAGGTGTTGGATTTGGAAATAAATTTACGTTTCCAGGCTCCAGGTGTGGATGAAGGTGTTCCGTACACATAATGAAAAGGAAGCAAGCGGGCAACGTAGAACCTAGCGTCATGTATACAGAGATGGCAGTGCTTGCATGGATTAGAATCCATCGGCGATACACGATACGAGGAGGAAGGAAGCAAAATACAAATTGGACTTACGGCTTTGAATTAGCACGTACGACTGGACCGAAGGACTTAGAGGCTGGAGTCTAATCGGAAACTATCTCATTCGCCGCTTATGGAAACAGTCTCGTTTGCCGATTGTATGATCTACGAAAGACCAGCCACCCTATATAATAAGAGATATTTACTTGTATGGCCTTAAAAAATGCATCTTCTTTACGGGGTCTTTTTTTTTCTTTAAACTTACCAGTATGGCCCAAAACTAAATTTTCTTCCTTCTACGGCCTTTCATCTGTTTTTTACACTGTGTTAAATCAAGGCTAAAATGACCATTTTACCCCTCGCAAAAAAATAAAATAAAGAGTTTTATTTATTTGTTGTATATTTTAAAACTTATTTGCATAATATTACTCCAAACTTACTAGTACATTTTTAAACTTATTTGCGTAATATTACTCCAAACTTACCTGTACATTTTAAAAATTATTTGTGTAATATTACTTCAAATGTACAACAGACAAATAAAACTCTGCATTTAATTTTTTCCGGGGCCATGTAAGGAAGATGCATTCTTTCCGCGGGGGGGGGGGGGGGGGGGGGGGGGGCATTGAAGTAAATGGCTCATATAATAAAGGGTGACGGTTGATTGAGGTCTCCAATATTTCCTCGCCGAAAAACACATCTACTATTTTTTATCTTCTACCTCAAGCTTTGCCAACTTCCTGCTGTCCGGTGTATCTCTCTACGAGGTTCGTTGGCGTTCTAGGTAACCTTGCCGATCTTAGAACACCCCCACCGTGTGTCTCCCCGACAAGTCTTCCCGAAAGACGTTCTCATGGGTTTATTGGGCGAAGAATGAGCGTCTAATCTGCCTCGTCAACCTGCTGGTGAGCCTTGCCATTGGGACCTACCTCCGCTGTGTGCTATCGCCATGCATGTGCGGTCTCTAGGCGATCTAGACCCTACCGGTGTGTGACCCGAATTGGCGTCAACAATTATATAGTACTATGTTGTTTATGGTGGCATCTAGACACTTTTGAGATCAATCTGCAATATCTAGAGGTAACCCAATAATATACTCTAACCGCACCGGTAGTCATAGCGGGACTGGCGTAGAGTGATGAGACTAGAGAAGAAACTGAAGATTGTAAAACGACGAGTTGACATATGTTGCGGTCATAACGGTCAATGTGCCATGGATGCATGCTATGACCGAAATGGAAGCTAATGAGGTTGCTCCAGCAAAGGCGGTGGCCCTTGTGCCAATGTCAAGATGGTCGAGCATGAGGGTGGGTAGTCGTGGTTGACTATGTCGTGTGTAGGATAGCCATGGTCGATGGAGTTATTGAGGCTGCCGAAATCTATGCAGTACACATGAAGCCACGGATGCACGAGGAGCCATGAGTATGGTGGTGGCAAAAAGGTGAAGTCACCATATACGAAAATGATGATGCGTTGAGTATGTCGGCAAAAGGGAAGGTCGATGTTGAGGACGATGTTCAAATGTCAACCCACCATGAACGAAGCATACGCCAGGTTTGCTTGGACCAGAAACACATTGAGGATGAAGGCACCCACTAGTATTGCCAATACTAGAGGTACTAGGGAGAGAACTCCGACCATGAGTCAAAGTCTAAGGAACCAGAAAAGAGGGCATCGACAATTGTGACACGCAAAACGATGGGGTAGAAAGATGCCAATCCAGCCAATGGTTGACGAAGTAGGTTGGTGGAGTGAACTTCTATCCCCACAAGGGAGTTTCTATGATCAACCACGGGCCATGGTGGTTGTTTTTACAACATGGAACATATGATAGTGGAACTTTGTTAACAAGTCTTCGATAATAAAGCACGGAATCCACATGAGCTGCATCAGTCAATTCATGAAGATATGATGCTGTTCTAGCAAGAGCAAGAGTGCCAGTAGAAAAAAGAAAGAAAATCCATTGTTATTTTTAGTTCCTATTCTTTTTGTTTCCTTTTCAGCGCACTTTGTCAAATTTGCATATTAGAGATGCGAGAAAAACATGTCACTTACATTACGTCTCTGATGATATTATTAACATGTAGAAACGTGTCACTGATGACTCTTCATCAGTGATGCGCTTAGCCAAAAATTGTCATTGATGACCTTTAATCAATGACACATTTTGGCTAAATGTGTCACTAAGGATATGCGTTTTGGGCGTCACTGGTGATCATTTACAAAAAAAAAAAACATGATCTAGGGCCTTTATATACTTCTGCTCTCTAAAGCTGATCTTAAGCAACTACTAAAATGTGCTTTGATCAACCACTACTGAAGTGAGATCAATTGCTATCTCTAGACTAGTTCATAGTCACAAAATAATTAGACATATGGATTTATATGACCATCTCATAGTAAAAATGCAACCAAATTTTATATGACCATGTCATGGTAAAATTTTTGGATGTCCAAGTCATGATAATTTAAGGTTAGGATCAAATTCAGAGGTCAGCATCACTATTCATGGCGCCATGATCTATAGCGTCAGCGCCGTGAATCGTGGTGCCGACCTCTGGCCACGTCAGCGCCACGTCACCAGCCTCGCCACTTCGAACCTCCTACCTCGCACCATGACCTATGGCACCGAGACGTGTTACCTTACACTACCGGACAGAGCATCTTTGCCGAGAGCCCAGGGCACTCGGCAAAGGCCTAAAAGCCCTCGGCAAAGGCTTTGCCGAGCGCCGCCCTCGGCAAAGAGCCCTCGGAAAAAAAATTAATGGCAAAGAGGCTCTTTGCCGAGGGCCAGTTGTCGGGCACTCGGCAAAGCATTTTCCGAGGGCCAACGGCGGCGCTCGGCAAAGAAAAGCAGCCGTCAACGGCGCTGCTCCGTTGACGGCGTCTTTGCCGAGTGCCGACAGTTTGGGCACTCGGCAAAGACATTTTTTATTTTTTTTCAAAAACTCTTTGCCGAGTGCCACGGCGGCAAGGCACTCGGCAAAGATATTTTTTTATTTTTTTTAAAAAACTCTTTGCCGAGTGCCTCCCCAGCTTGACACTCGGCAAAGATTTTTTGCTTTTTAAAAAAAAAATCTTTGCCGAGTGCAATGTCTTGGCACTCGGCAAAGTTTCCCAGCTTTGCCGAGTGTCATGACCATTGCACTCGGCAAATCAACCGAAACTGCAAATTTTTTTTTTTTGCATTCCACTGACACAAACAGTTCAAATATATATCACATGTCACATATATATCACAAACATCACAATAATCACATATATATCACAACGAAACCATTTTCACACATTATATCACAACCACAACTCAAATAACAACATATCACAACCACAAGTCAAATATCACAACCACAAGTCATAAATTCACAAACACAGTGGTCACCTTGTCTACCCTTCTGTTGTTGTCACATTTGCTACAGGGACACCAAAGTTTGTCCTTTAGCTACACTCGAGCTCCATGCATGTTCCAAGAAAGCATCTATCCCATTCACCCACTCAATGTCAAAGTCACTCCTGCTTCTCCGGCCCGTGTACATCCACTGATGGTCTTCCATCCTTCCACATATATAGAACATAGTAATGTAACCATCAATTGCATCTACGTGGTGCTCCTACTCTCTAATAGGTGAGGATAGGTCCTAATCCCACCCGCGGATGCGTAGATGAGATTAGTTTCCATGCTCCGCTCCCTATCCGAGACAGAATTTTGGCAGCACCTCCCCGCTGTTTTCCCGATGCACGTCCTGCAAGGGAGAATGTGTATCCGGAGAACAACAGGGGTGGTGCCGAAACACCATCTCGGACCGGAGCGGACCATGGAAACTAACTTATCTACGCATCCACAGGCTGTCCAAAAAACGTGGACAATCCGAAACAGATATGGTCGTAGATATACAAAGATCTGTATACCTCCAACCGTATCTCTTTCGGACGGGAGACACCTAACTAGGTTACGCGACCAAAGACTACATACGGATAGAGGGGTTATACCTAGGGTGCCGGTGAGATCAGGGTAGCAGGGCGGTGGAGAGTCGGTGCAGTGGCGAGTCGACGCGGTGCAGGAAGACCCGCAGCACCGACGAAGACGATCGGGGTCACCGAGTCCCTCCCACAGGTCCTCCTGTAAAAAAGGGCAAAAATGGTTAGTGTTGACTCAAAATTTCGGCAGCACCTCCCCTGCACGGAGATGTTCCCAAAACCTACAAGAAACATGCCACAAAAGGCCAACAACCACATATATACCAAACATGGGCACGAAGGCCAACAACCACCAATATATCAAAAGGAGCCATGTATTTTAGTTCTCTTTCCATTCAGATGAAAGTATTGAAGTAGTACAACAACAATTACTACTAACCCTACAACTACTACTAAAACTACTACTAACAACGACTTAACTACTAACAGCACTAATACTAAGAACTACTTAACTATTAACAACTACTACTACTAACCACTACTACTTACTAACTACTACTATTTACTAACTACTACTACTACTAACCCTACAACTAACACTACTAACTAATACTACTAACCACTACTACTTACTAACTACTACTATTTACTAACTACTACTACTACTAACCCTACAACTAACACTACTAACTACTACTAACACTACAACTAACTACTACTAACTACTAACTACTACTACTACTAACCCTACAAGGGTAGGGCTTACCTTGGCGGCAAGAACGACAAGAGCGAGGGTTGACGACGACGGCGGGGATGACCGCAGCAACGCGAGGATCAACGGGCGGTCGGGTCGGCACCATCCTCTTCTTCCTCCTCCCCTTTCTCTTTCTTCCTCTTCCTCTTCCCCCTTCTCTTTCTTCCTCCTCCCCCTTCTCTTTCTTCCTCTTGCTCCTCTCCTTCTCCCTCTGCTGGCCGGCCGTAGGGGCACGGGCGCGGGGCCACCGAGGCGCGGGCGTGGGGCGCGGGGCCGCCGAGGCGCGGGCACGGGAACGCCGGGGCGGGGCCGTTGGGCCGCTGGGCCGTCGAGGCCGGGCGGGGGCGCCGGGGCAGGACGGGGGCGCCGAGGCGGGCCCGGCAGGAGCTCATCGGCCGGAGGGGGACGACGGCGGGGGCGGCGCGGGCGGCCGGGGGCAGCGGCGGCGCGGCAGGGGCGCGGGTGGGAGAGAGGAGGGGGTCGGTTGGGCCGGCCCGTTGTGGGCCTTTAGGTTAGAAGCTTTGCCGAGTGCCGGGCCCAGCGGCACTCGGCAAAGTTTTTTACAATTTTTTTTAAAAATCCTTTGCCAAGCGCCCTGTGACCTCGGCACTCGGCAAATTAAAAAAAAATTGTTTTTTTTCTCCCCATTTTTTCCTGTGCCTTGGTATAGTAATTGAAACTCCATTTCAAAATTTGGGACAATTTTGAGTTTTTTTACTATATTTCCTTAATTATTTTTGTTTCGTTGAATTTTTTTGACTATTTCAAATTTGAACTGCATGTACATGAAATAATGGAATTTGATCATTCAAAAAATGGTATTCATGATGTTTGGCGTATGTTGAGGCCGTATCCAGGAACTCGCATGAAATTACGAGCATCTTGTTGTCGTAACATGGCGATGTACTTGCGGTAAAAGTGTATTTAAATTATATAAAATCCAAACGAAGTCCAAAAATTATGAAACTTGTCGAGGTGTCTTGTTATCGCATGTGGAGGCCGTGGTAAAAAATTGAGAAAGTTTGAAGCAAGTTGTGACGTCGGATGCCTAAAAGCCAAACATCTCCACATGCGATAACAAGATGTTTGAAATTACGAAGCAAGATGTTTGACTTTTAGGCATCCGACGTCACAACTTGCTTCAAACTTTCTCAATTTTTTACCACGGCCTCCACATGCGATAACAAGACACCTCGACAAGTTTCGTGATTTTTGGACTTCGTTTGGATTTTATATAATTTAAATACACTTTTACCGCAAGTACATCGCCATGTTACGACAACAAGATGCTCGTAATTTCATGCGAGTTCCTGGATACGGCCTCAACATACGCCAAACATCATGAATACCATTTTTTGAATGACCAAATTCCATTATTTCATGTACATGCAGTTCAAATTTGAAATAGTCGAAAAAATTCAACGAAACAAAAATAATTAAGGAAATATAGTAAAAAAACTCAAAATTGTCCTAAATTTTGAAATGGAGTTTTAATTACTGTAGCAAGGCACAGGAAAAAATGGGGAGAAAAAATAATTTTTTTTTAATTTGCCGAGTGCCAACCTTGACACTCGGCAAAGACTGTCTTTGCTGAGCGCTAGGTCACAGGGCGCTCGGCAAAGGATTTTAAAAAAAAAATTGCAAAAAACGGTTAAAAAGTCTTTGCCGAGGGCCTAACGGTGATGCCCTCGGCAAAGATTGACGGTAGAAGACGGACATCGTGTCAGGCGGTGTTGCCGAGGGTTTAGCCCTCGGCAAATAATTATTGTTGCCGTATGCTTGTCTTTGCCGAGGGTCTGGCCCTCGGCAAAGAGTCTTTGCCGAGGGCTGTTTTTTTGCCGAGGGTCAGGCCCTCGGCAAAGACTCTTTGCCGAGTGCCCAATTATTTGCCCTCGGCAAAGATGCTCTGTCCGGTAATGTTAGCGTCGTAGGTCATAGCGTCAAGCTTAGGGTCTAAAGATGGGTTTTTAACGTCAGGGGTATAAATATGAAATTTTGACAAAAAAAATGCTAAATTGAAAAAAAAAAATCGGGCAGGGACATGTCCTGCCGGTCATCATGGCGCTTCTGAGCAAAGATACTGCGATGTGCTGCTCGATTTCTGCCACGTGATGACCGCGACGGCACGTGGCCGTAGGGTATCCAATGCGCCACCCTCCTCGGGGCCGCGCACTCGGATGCGAGCAAAGCGCCGGCAAATTATATTTCGCACTTATTCTCAGGTGGGCTGTATATTTTTAAAGTGGGCTAAAATTGTTGGATGCATAGAAGTTCCATCAGCCCACAGTAAACAATCTAGAAGTACACATAAGTTTGAAGTCTGCATGGAAAACCCAAGTTCCCATGATACGATGATGTCATACTTTTCTGTAAACTAAAAAAGTGTTAGCTATTAAACTAAATATTCAAATTGAATTCTGATTACACCGTCGCGTTTCTTACGTTAATCCTTCAAAACAAGATCTCACATGGATATATTTAGATAAAATTTGCTAATGAACATATATCTAATAATGATAGAACATTTTTTTTTATTGAGCAGAGGTGATATTCTAGGTCTAGGAACGCCCTGTTCGTTTGGGCTTGTTTGGTTTATAAGTCATGGCTGAAAATACTGTTGGCTGGTTTGGTGTGAGAGAAAAATACTGTTCGTTGGCTGATAAGTCATAGCTTATAAGCCAAATACGACCAAACGAACAGGCTGAATATTTTGTCTTCATCGTAAGAAAAATATTCCCGGTTTCAGGGGATTAGAATTCCAGATCTAGAGAACATATTATATGTTAATGTTATTGGTATTACCTCTTAATAGGTAACGGGAGTACCGTAGCTCCAAGAAACTTACATATTTCGGCCAAAAGAATGCAATTTACAAACTAGTTGATAGTGGGCTTCCTGCAACAGCTAGGAGTATCTTCGGGAGTGGAGGCACATCGACCTCACGTAGACCCTTTAGAATCTGAACAATCTCACCCATTGCCGGTCGATCGGACTCCTTGTCTTGGATGCACCAACAAGCAGCTCTGCAAGCTCGTTCAACCTCTTCCATATTGGCATCCCCAGACAACTTAGGATCCACCAAACTCTGCACATCACCCTTGAGAAGATTATTGGCAACTTGCAGAGGAAAATAAGCATCATTGTGACCACAACTAGTGCACTGTTCATATGTGTTTCTCCTTCCTGATATAATTTCCAATAACACCATCCCGTAGCTATAAACATCTACTTTTGTTGTAATAGCCACTCCGCTGAGCCATTCAGGCGCGAGATAACCTACAGTTCCTCTCATCGTCGTCAAGACTCCGCTAAAATTTCTTTGTACCAATTTTGCCATCCCAAAGTCTGCAATTTTAGGAGCGAATGATGCATCAAGAAGTATGTTTTCTGGCTTAATATCACAATGTATGATATATTCCTGACAGCTCTCATGCAAATATGCAAGTCCTCTTGCAACTCCAAGGGCAATTTGATACCTGTTTTTCCAGTTCAGAAATGTGACACTGTTCTGATATAGATAAACATCAAGAGAACCGTATGGCAAGTACTCGTAGACTAGCAATCTGTTATTTCCCTCACAACAGAAACCAATCAGTTTAACTAAATTAACATGTTGGATCATACCTACTGAGCTCACTTCGGCTCTGAATTGCTTCTCCCCTTGACGAAGACCGTCAAGCATTTTCACTGCTATGGTGGATGCGTCAGGTAAAACCCCCTTATAAACAGAGCCGAAACCACCGCTCCCTAGCTTGGATGAGAAACCTTTTGTTGCCTGCTGCAAGTCAGTGTATCTAAATGCAACAATTCCGTTGCCACCCTGAACACTGTTCAACATGCGACAATATCGCATCGTTCGGTTCCTCCAAATCATCATCAGCAGCAGGACAAGTCCAAACAAAGTCAGCATAGTTGCACTGGTAACGACCCAAACCAGCAGTTTCCTTCTGTGGTTTTCCGAAATCCTCAGCTCCTTTGCCGCAAGGCGAACTTTCAGGAATTCCACCTTCGTACTAGTAAGGTCACTGTACTGTTGTTGTCTGACATTAAACAGTTCATCATGCCAGACATAGCAGCCATAGTCATCACTGAAGGAATATGCAGTGCATGAGCAATTACTTAAGCAAACCTTTGCACACTCACCTTCATTAGTAATAACCGTTAAGCTCTGAGCAATCGGGGGCAGTCCGGAGCATGGAATGGAGTAGAATCCATCTGTTGTTTTGTTGTCACTGCAATCTAATGGAGAATTTCTGATGCACCCTCCTCTTCGATCCTCTAGCTCCCAATCCTCAAGCGACTTGATGGAGAAGCCCTTCATACAGTCGCAAGAGGGGCTTACATTGTCGTTGCAAACTGAATAAGATCCACAGACTGCATAGACATCACACTGAGATTTCGGCTGGGCAGCTGAAATTACCCAATCCTGCAACTGCTCGTACCATATGAACGCCTTGAGTTGACCAGAAACCTCCAACGAAAGGCGCATGACCATGTTGTCATCCCGCAAGGCGGTCACAAGATACACCTCTCTGCTGTTGTCGACAAATTCAGAATAGGCACCCATATCTGGTATAGAGTCGAAGAATCGGCCGTTCCATTCGCCGCTTGACCAATACGTCACTCCCGAATTCAACTCCACGAGGATGAACTGAGCAGCACCAGTCGGGTCCAGCTCCAACGCGTAGGCTCCAGGAGCCTGCTCCACCGAGTTCTTCCTGGAGACAAGACGGCGGTTGAGGCCGGTGACCTTATCCCGGCCGAGCTTTGCGCCAGGGAGGAGGCTATTCGTCGGGTGGTCGAAGCTTTGCCACAGGATCACATCCGATGGGCTCGAAGATCTCTGCACGATGAGGTTCCCACCGTCTGACAGCGTCGCGATTGTGTCGTTGGTTGTGGTGTTGGCTTGGGTGGACGTGGACCAGATGATGGATTTGGTGGTGAGGTTCAGGACGGCAAGGTTGCCGTCCGGGGAGATTGTGAGCACCGCCGTGGTGAGATCAGCAATCGGATCGTCCTCGTTTGCGACCCACACGGGAGTTATGGTGGGGACTCTGTTGATCCATATGCCCAGGTAGTACCAGCAGTTGGAGTTACCGCTGGTTTGGGTTTGGAAGAAACCAAGCGCATACTTGCCGGTGCTGCAGACGAGCTTGTCGCTGCCGGCAAGCACTTGGCCAGGCAAGATGGTGTTGGTGTCCCTTCCAGACGCAGAAGCAGAGGAGTGCACTTCCAGGATGTTGAGCGGGAAGAAGATGAGCACAAAGGGTAGTAGGGCGAGCAGCATAGCGGAATTGGTGGTAAAATTCGGGCGTTGTTAGCGCAGGGAGTATACTTGCAAAATTTGGCGTTGGATGGTTAGGGAGCGCCAGTCGATGCACGACGCAGCTACAGAATCATTGAGTTGGACTGAGTGATGAGAGCGCCGAATGCCTGCGATCATCAGCACACCTGGCTCGAAGATTTCCCCAAACGTGCTGGGCTTTGGTCTGCAATGGCGGCTGCGAGCCAAAGGGCTTTCGTCAAGATGTCTGAAGATTCCACGGTCCCGACTCCCTGCCGGCAATTTTTCAAGCGTTCAATCATGTGATTTGCCGGACTGTTTCCTCTTGGGCCAATAAAAAGACCCTGGAGTGTCAATTTGTCCTGTCTCCACAGCAGTTTATACCGAAAGGGCAAGAGATTTTTGCCGCCGCCCAGCCGCAGTCCGTGCATTGCCGCCCACGTCGATCTATCCCTGGGACGGCGCGGCGCAGGGACAGAAGCCTGTCTTCTCCGCGCGCCGCTCCTCCATCCTCGGCGCCGCCGCCGTCCTCGTCGACCTCATCGCGCCCGGCGTCGTCGCCGGGGAGTTCCGCGTCGACGGGTCCTTCCCGCGCCGCTGCTGCCGCGTCGTCGCCTCCGCCAAGGCCTGGGCCGCTGGCGACGGCAAGGACAAGGAGGAGAAGGAGGAGGAGGAGGACGTGGTGGTGGCCGAGGCGAGGCGGAAGGTGGACGAGGACGCGAACGTTATGATGGGCCGGGACGTCTTCGTGCTCTGGGTGCGCGCCGGGTTCGACGCCGCCTTCGCCATGGGGATCGTGCTCGTGCTCGACCGGATCACCGGGGATGACATCGACGGCGACCTGGGAGAGGAACTCCTCGAGGCCGCCACCTCGCCGGAGTAAGCCACGCCGGACCGACCTCCCGCTCCCGTACTCCACGATCCACAAACATTTTTCTGATGGTTCTTCTTGTTAGGATCTTTAGGACCATCTGTGGTGTAGATTAGTGGGATTTTATTGGGTTTCTCATAGAAATGGTGTGTACGGAGAAAGACAGAGAGGGAGAGGGAGAGTTAGGGTTAGGCACTGACCATCGGTAGGCATTGAGGAAACGGATCCGGCCATCACAGGTTCGCCGGTGAAGATCCGCGCTAGGCAGCGACGGTCGGAGAAGAAGGGCATCGCAGTGGAGACCGGGGTGAAAACCGTGGTGGCGCAGTGCCATAGCGGAGGCAGTGCTTCCCATCACTGGCTGCGCCCCTCTGTTAGATCAGAGTAGGGTTTGCTGGTGGGGCGTACGACTCAGGCCAACCTCGTGCTGAGAGCCGCCGGCCCCACCTCTATTTAATGCGCAGTGTGACGGGGCCCACCAGCCATAGATGGACTGGGCGCCCCCGATCAGGACGCGAGGTCAAGGTCCAAGTGGCCGTTGGGCCACTGTGGTTGGAAGATCAAACCAACATTCTCCCCCTTGATCTCCACTCATATTTTAACTTTAAACTTTGATTTTAATCCCTTTCACTTTTATTTGTTCCATCACAGATTAGTGCATAGAGCATGCTTCATCGTCACGGTCAATCGCCGATAGATTTAACAGCTACAATACACATCTCTGTTCTGAAACAGATACTTTAACTTTGGGCCATTTATTGTCCGAAAATCATAGGCTTTCCCTTAAACCCATGTCGACTGTGTGTTCTCTGAACACACTGGGTGTTAACTGTTTCTTTGGAGCTTTTCCACAATAAAACTCCGACTGCGAGTGTTAGCTACTATGTGGGTTTCACTAAACATCTCGCCAAAATTTAACATCTGTACCCACAACTATTTGAGAGTACTTATTCTTTCTTACTCACCATGAGGCCTATAAATCTTTGCACAATTGCAAAACATTCTCAACTCCATTCCAGTGATCTATATCTGGACTGGACTTCTGCCAAAACATCCCGGATACATGAACTATGTCAAGGTAAGTTCTTACTTATAAACACTCATTAAGCTTCCAACAGCTGAAGCATATAGGACGTCTTTTCGATCTCACATTGGTTCTTGGAACACTGAAAGTTCCCAAAACTATTTCCCTTTACTATAGGAACAGGCGCTGGTTTACTCACATATATATACTTTATTTTTTTAGAATCTTCTCTAAGTATACACTTGAGATAGTTTTAATACCCCTTTTCCTTTTGTCTCGGTAAGTTCCAATTTCTAGAACGAATGACGCTTTACCAATATCATTCTCATTGAAACTTGAGGACAAGAACTGTTTCTTCTCCAATAGTAGATTAACATCACTACTAGCGAGTAAGGTGCTACCCACATGCAGGACTAGGAAAATAAATTTCCCATGTTTAAACTTTGCATAAATACAATTGTCCTCTACATTCTCTTTAAACCCAAACTTTCTTATTGTACTGTCAAACTTCAAGTACCAATGTCTTGAAGTTTGCTTTAATCTATAAATCTTATGTTCTTTTCCTTCTACGACAAAACCTTTTGAGTTATGCCATGTAAGCTTTTCCATACAAATCCTCGTTGAGGAATGTGACTTTACATCCTTCTGATGTTACTGTAAATCATAATGTGCCACTAACACCATTATGATTCTAAAAGAATCCTTGCATGCTCATTATAATCTATTCCTTCTCTTTGTGTAAATCATTTCGCCATAAGTGGTCCTTTATAGCTTTCAATATTCCCTTTGGATATCTTTCTATATTCCCTTTGGAGTCGCCTTTGTCTTGTAGACCCATTACAGTCTACTGTTTTGGCTCCATTAGGAATTTCTTCTAAGTCCCAAATATCATTGGTATTTATCAATTTCATTTCATCTTCCTTTGCTTCTAGCCATTTAGATGAGTGAACGCCACTCATGGCTTTTTCAAATGAGGTGGAATTACCCTCCATTTGAATTTTTTTCTTAACATTGACTCCTTAGTTATCAGAAATATCTGATTTTCTTATTCTTTGAGACCTTCTGGGGCCTTGTGGCACTTCTTTCATATGGGGCTATTGTTACTCTTCATTGCCAAAAGGCAATTGTTCCATAGCCTCCTGTATCACAAGATCCTTATTTACTTATTCATCTTCTTTAAGAGCTAACATCAGGTGTTGTATATGTCATACAACATCAACATGTATTAAGCAATTTGTTGCTCTAAAACACTGTAGTGGATATGTAATCCCACTTCTATTCAAGCCTTAGGTATCTACATACCATGCTCCTCTAGATTACTCTATCTTCTGTAAAGATGGTGTATCTTCAAATTTCTTATTTTGGGTTTAATCCGCTAAAAACTCATATCACGTGTTTAGCACTGCCTTGATAACTCTGAACTCGTCCAGTATGAATACTAGCCGACTATGCTATCTTCCTATTGGAACTATAAAAGGTCCAAGAATTTAGCTATTTCTTTACTTTAGGGGTATCGTTATTATGACTGTCTTACTCCCTCAACAATCACATTCATCTTTTATAGATCACTTTTACCTTCAATGCATAGTATGCATTGCATGATCTGAAGTATGGGGAAGTATCTTTCTTAATTGTCTTTCTTAATTAATCTTACATTTCTCCCCCACGAAATGTGGTATGAACTTTTCTACCACAATTTTGAAACATTCAGAACTCTTGTGAATGAGGAAACTTTGATTGCTTACTTCATCCACATGATTACATCATGCAAATAAAATTTGTATGGGAGTACATTTTCCTCATTACACTTCAAAACTCAACATAGTCTATTATTATTAATACTTCTACAAGTCACGCTTGCATATCATTCTTATCTTTTGGTTCACATGCAATTTTCTTTTGTTCTTAAACTCATTGAGTACTTAATGACCATGACACAATCAGAGTGTACGATCAATACTAGGATAGCATAAGAGCTACCCCAAAATTCTCTCCATGTGCGGGATACACTTAGAGCACATGAGTCATCACATCCTTCTCTCGCCATGCGGGATAAGTACTATGCTAAACTCTCCCGCCATACAGGATTGGTTAACATATGTACTATGCCAACTTTACCCCGCCATGCGGGTATTTTCTCAAACTTTTCCCGCCATGCGGGTACTATCACAAACTTTTTTCCACCATGCGAGATAATTCCCTTGAACAGACATAATTGCCAGGATTGGCTCATGTTCAATCATCAAATTCAGAAATAAATCTGAATATTCTTTTAACACACATGTTTAATCTAATGTTAGTCAAATTAAACATGTATATGACTTTTACAACTCTCATAAGTGAAACTAAAAATAAATTCTTCTTCACATAGAGTACATATGAAGACTCTCATTGATCTATCTCTTTTCTTGGATCAATATCCTAGAATTCTTTTCTTTTGAAGCCATTCTTTAAAGAGAACATAATCCCTTAAGCAATGGCATTCTTTCATACATAACTTACCCTTAGGCATTTCATCATCTGAGTCACAAGTACCTAGCTCATTTCTCTTACTGCCTTCAAGAATGAAAGCATGGAAGTCTTTTGTCTGAAAAATATTCAACAATAATGCTCATTAAACTTTAAAATCTTTATGTTCTATTCTATATCACCGTTGGGCAGAAATAGAATAAAACATCATTCTTCTACATTAATTCCACATCATCGTTGGGCAGAAATGGAATTTACGTATATAAATTCAATAATCTTGAAAACATAGAACTGCTCCTCAAAATTAAATTCTCTCGTTGGTTCGAATTTAATTAGAAGACAATCAACTTCATTGCAGCGGAAACATGAAAATACATTTCTCTAGTTTAAGAGCATTCCTTGATCTTTATCTATTATCTGAAAATTGGTCACTTTGATGCAAAATTCATCAGAGATTTAAACTTTAAACATAAAACTCATGGAATTATAATATTGTTATCATCAATGTTGGTTAGAAAATAACAATACCATAATTTAACTTTAACTATCAACCGACTATTCCTCCAATTAAAATTTTCCCGTTGGTTCCAATTTTAACTGGAGGATTAACTTTTCATCATTTACTGAATAACTATAACTGCTCTTCAAATTAAATTCTCCCGTTGGTTCGAATTTAATAAGATAATAAACTTTAACTTCGCAGCAGAAAAAAAGAACTCATTTTCTTGAATTTTACCAACAGAGAAAATTACTTTTCTAATTTCTTTTGAACCAATTTCCATTTTTCAATCTTCTGGAAAAAGAAAAAACAAAAAATCGGCTTGCGGGCTTATTCTGACTGTTTTGGCCCAAAAACCAGCAAAAGCCGACTCGGCCCCCACTCCGCGCGCACGCAGGCCGCAACGTGGGCCTGGGCCAGCAAAGCTCCGCGTGCTAGCGCGCCTGCTTAGGCCGCGACGCGGCTCGATCAGCCTCAGCCGTCCGCACCGATCCGACGGCCGCCCGCGTGGGTCGCATGAACAAAACGGCGACCGCAGCGGCTGGCTTCAAACCCTAGTTCATTCGTCTCCGTGCTCTCTCTCTCTCTCATCGCCGCTCTCTCTTCTCTCCTCGGCGTAGCGTAGCCGCAACCAAGCGAAGCGAGTGGGCAAAGCAGTGGAGAGGGCAGCCATGGCACCATCGCCGTCCCCCTCACCGGCGTGCATGCTCCCCAGCGGGTGAGCGCGTCGCCGTCGAGCGGCCTGGCCGCGGTGCTTCTTTGGCCGAGCCCGGGTGGACAACTCCCCCGGTTCGGTCTTCTTCTCCCACGCCGGTGAAAGGTCTCCCCAGGGAACGGCGAGGTAGACCACCCCTTCCCCTTCTTCCCCAACAGATTTGGTTCTCTTTTGTGTTCGGATTGAACCGATTTCATATGGGGATCAAAGTTAGGGTTAGGGTTTTGGGTTAGGGATTCACCCTGTTCTTCTTCTTCCCCAAGTCTGTATCGGGTTAGGGTTCAGATCTCATTGTTTTCTTGAATCCAAGCCCTCTATTTCCATCTTCACCCAGTTAGGGTCAGGGTTAGTGAAAACCCTAGTCTGTATGCTCAGATCCAAAAGGATCTAATCCATTCTTTTCTTTTCTGTTCTTTTGATTCTCTTCCCGCGCATCAGCAAACCGACGGCAAGTGTACCATTTCGTGGGAGACGGTAGTGACGGCGGTGAGGAAACCTTCCCTGGACCATCCAATTTCTTTAGGGTTAGGGTTCTTTAGGAGGGTAATACGAATCGAATTTGAATCCCCTTCTATCTTTTTTTTCTATCACCCGATTAGGGTTTAGGGTTCGATGAACCCTTTGTATTTCTTTTCTTTCGATCCGAACTAGATCTTACTCATCTCCTTCTACACTACTACCCCTGACACAATCCACGCACTAGATCGGTGGCTCTAATATTGTGGGGGTATTAACCCCTATACCCTTATGGCTAGGCTTGGGCCGGTCCGGATCAGAGGGTCCGGTCCACCAAAAGATGATGCGCGGCCCAGCTAACCTGTTCGGACTCCCGCGCAAGGAGTCAAGACAGATTTGGCGATCAAGCAAGACCCTGGTCAGTTAGAATAGGAATCCTTATCCGGCTACCTATGGCAATTGTAACTGGCTAGGATTAGTTTCCAGATCTGTAACCCTGCCCCCCGGACTATATAAGGCGGGCAGGGGACCCCTCTAAAAAAACATCTCTCATTGACATACAGCAATACAATCAGACACAGGACGTAGGTATTACGCCTTCTTGGCGGCTGAACCTGGATAAAACCTCGTGTCTGTCTTGTGTGACCGTCTTGTTTATGGCTTGCGCATCTGTCTGCCGACAATCTACTACCTTGGGCATACCCCTAGGTAGACTGTCGACCATATTTCGTCGACAGTGGCGTGCTAGGTAGGGGGTGTGCATACTGCTCTCCAAGCGAATAAGATGGTCATCATCCTCGGCTCCATGGCTACACCGAACGGCCTCACGTTCACCATCGGTCAGATCACCTGGACCACCGGCTCCGACGACTTCATCGCCATGACCATGGAGGAGGCGCGGATTCAATATGCGTCGACCGCTGCTTCACCTACAACGGCTATGGCTCCGACCACGGTGGATACGGCTCCGACCATGGTGGATCTGACTCTGACCACGGTACATCTAGCTCTGACCACGCCCGCATCATCTTTAGCCACGTCGACAACCCGTCGTCCGCTTCCCCGCTACAAAGGGAAGCAGATCGACAACACTGACCTGCTCGACTCCATCGATCGGGTCGACACCAAACTCGCTGAAACCCTAGCTCTGGTAAGTTTAATTCAAAGTCAACCTAATGAGCAGGTAACCGCTCCCCACAACAGATCTACCCGACCAGCTCAGGCCAGTCGTCCTACACAACTCGGTACAGATCTCGTGGTCATATCTACTCCTGAAGGGCGCTCCGCTCGTCGCCGGCCAGCCTCCGCGATGGGTCTCTGGCTCCTCGAGTACGAAGCCTCGATAGAGAACTACCAGGCCTAGCCCTATGGCCTATGAAACGCTGCCTCCAACTACGCGTATAATATACAACGCCGCTCGGATCTGTGTTTTATACATCGACCTCGGCTGAAGCCATGCAACTTCGTCAATATGATCCGGATTGAGGATTATCAAGAAGGATCCGTCCACACAATCCAAGAGGGTGACTCTAGCTCCTCGTCTGGCATCGCATCTAATGCCTCCGTCCACACTGAGCTTTAGCATCACGATGATGAAGGCGTCGAATATGATCTGGATATCCCAGACCACGCCCCGGGGTTCCCACAATTCCCATCTTTCCCACCAAGGCGAGGGGATTTGATCAATGTTGTCAGTAATGACGAACCACCAGCAGTCGACGAAATAGAACAAGAAAGGATTGCACGCGAAGCACGCAATATTGACCAATTTAATCGCCGACAAATCGAAGCTGAAGCAGAAGAGGAGGCACGACACATAAGGGTCCAGCCACGAGACCTCAACAATGCCTTCAATAGGGTGGGGGACAAACAGGTCTTCAGGACTCCAAGCGCCAACATAGCCATTGCTATGGCGACAATGCAACGGCTACCCAATACCCTAAAAACCCAGGCAGTTCACGATGAAATACAAGCTTATCTGACGGCTGCTATGGCCCAGACCGCAGAGATTGTAAATCAAGCCTGGGCTCCATCCGTCTCAGTCGAGCCAAGCCATAGCCGCCAGCACTCAAGTCGCTCACAGCCACCCAACCAACGTGGCTCGCGCAACAACGACCCATCAGACAACCGTCAAGGTAGAAACGGTGGCCATGATGGTGGTCAGGATGACAACCGCCGTCGGGAGGACAACCGCCGCAACGTCTGGGACGACAACCGCGATAATCGCCGCGATAACCACGGTTGCAGGGCTAATCTAGATGGCAACCGAGATCACCGCAATGGCAATAACGATCTCCGCCATTACCTCGGAGGACGTGATCTGTGCGATCGCATCAACCAGAGAGCCAACGATCGTGCATCCCTCAAAAGCTATCATTGTATGGAATATGATACTGCCCATGGCCCGCCGGGTTTGAAGCAGTTTACTCCATACCTTCGCCAAGTCATATGGCCCAAGAACTTCAAGCTCAAAAAACTTCAGAAGTACGACGGCAAGGAGAACCCCGAATTATGGGTCATGCTCTACAAAACTGCGTGCAGTTCAGCCATGGCTGACGAGCACATCATGTCTAACTACTTCCCAGTCGCTGTTGGCCATGCAGGTCACCAATGGCTGGTCAGCTTGCCGACGAACTACTTTGATTCTTGGCAAGAGCTCAAGCAAGCCTTCATCGACAACTTCATTGCTACTTGCGAGCAACCCGGTAACAAATATGATCTGCAGCGGATCTGAGATCGGAAGGATGAGCCACTGTGAGAGTACGTCTGGCATTTCTCAGAGATGCACATCAAGGTCCCGTCAATCTCCGATAACAAGGCAATCGAGGCTTTCATCACTGGCCTATGCTTCCACAACGCCCTAAGGGATAAGCTCCTCCGCAAGAGACCTGAATCAGTTATAGCGCTCCTGGCCACTGCTAAGAAATATGTGGACGCCGATGATGCTAAAAAGATAATTATCGAAGAAGCAGCAAGGGTTCCACGCTCCGACCACCCCCCACACCACGACGACTACCGCGGTAACCGTGGTCGGAACGACAATTTTGACCACCGCAACCAGCACAACGACTCCCGCGATCACCGCGACCAACGTAATCAGCGGCGTAACTGTCGTGACGATTACAGGGGCAAGCGTGCTCGGGAAGACAACGGCGAGGTCAACACCGTTAAAAAAGGTGGCGGACATCGTAACTACGAAGAAGACTATGCCAAAGCATTGAAAGGGCCTTGCCAGCTCCATCCCAAGTCAAACCACACCATGGAGAATTGCCGTGTTCTCAAGTATAACTACACACGTCAACAGGCTCTGGATACATCCGACAAGCCTAACGACGCAGGGGAACAGCGCAACGAGGATAATGACGATGAAGACGCAGATCCCCGTCACAAGTACGTTAAGCCAACCGATCGCATGCACACCATCATTGGAGGCAAAGTGTCCATCGAGACCAAACAAGAACGCAAGCTGCTCACTCGTGCTTGCTTGAACTTGGCCAACACCGACAACCTCATCGTCGATCCACGGCTCCCTCCTTGGTCTCACCGCGAGATCTCCTTCAGCAGAAAAGACCAATGGGCTGCAATACCTAAACCAAGACGTTTTCCCCTGGTCCTCGATCCTTGTATCAACAAAGTTCAATTCAACAGAGTGCTGATTGACGGCGGCAGCTCTATCGATATACTGTTTAAGAATAGTCCGCCGGCCCTAAAGATAACCTAGGCGGATGTCAAGCCATACGAGGCATAGTTCTAGGGTGTTCTCCTCGGATAGAGTTCTACACCTCTCGGGCAGATCATGCTACCTGTGCAATTTGGGACCTCGAACCACTTCCGCACCGACTACATCAACTTCATGGTCGCTGACTTCGACGGCACCTACCATGCTATCCTTGGTCGACCATCACTCACCAAGTTCATGGCCATACCTCATTACAGGTATTTGGTGCTCAAGATGCTTACCGAGAAAGGAGTTCTAACCCTTAGGGGTAACGTATACGCAGCTTATACCTGCGAAGACGACAACTTTAAAATAGTAGAGGCTCACGACCTCTCTATTCGCATGGCCGAGACCATCCTCGACACCAAGAAGACCTTGGCCGACCACCTAGAGATCCTAGAGCTCGAGGCTCCATGCAAGAACATCAAGTCCAAGGAGCACAAGGTGATCCAGCTGGTCGACAGTGATCCCAGCAAAACGGCCCTTATCAGGGCCAACCTAGATCCCAAATAGGAAGACACGCTCGTCAGGTTCTTGAGGAGCAACGTGGATGTGTTCGCATGGAAACCTGTTGACATGCCCAGTGTACCTCGGAACTTGATCGAGCACTCCTTGAATGTCAACGGTAAGGCCAAACCTATCAAGCAGAAGCTATGACGGTTCGCTCACGACAAAAAGGAGGCGATTAGGGTAGAAGTTACACGGCTTTTGGCAGCTAGATTTATCAAAGAAGTGTATCATCCGGAGTGGTTAGCTAACCTAGTTCTTGTACGCAAAAAGAATAATGAATGGAGAATATGCGTTGATTACAGTGATCTCAACAAACACTACCCTAAGGACCCCTTCGGCTTACCTCGCATAGACGAGGTCGTAGATTCAACCGCCGGTTGCGAGCTGCTTTCCTTTCTCGATTGCTATTCTAGTTATCACTAGATCGCTCTCAAAAAGGATGACCAGATCAAGACATCTTTTATCACACCTTTCGGCACCTACTGCTACACGACCATGTCATCCGGGCTCAAGAACGCCGGGGCTACCTACCAACGCGCTATACAGGCCTGCCTCAAAGACGAGATAAAAGACGACCTCGTCAAGGCTTATGTTGATGATGTAGTTGTCAAAACCAAGGAAGCACATACCCTTGTTGACAACCTGGAACGCACCTTTGCAGCCCTTAACACATTCCAATGGAAATTAAACCCAAAGAAGTGCATCTTTGGTGTTCCTTCTGGCATACTACTTGGCAACGTCATTAGTCACGACGGCATATGCCCTAACCCGGAGAAAGTCAAAGCTATCTTGGACATGAAGCTGCCCAAAAAGGTGAAGGATGTTCAGAAGCTTACCGGATGCATGGCCGCTCTCAGCCATTTCATATCAAGATTAGGCGAAAAGGGACTATCGTTCTTTAAACTGCTCAAAGCATCCGAGAAGTTTGAGTGGTCGGAGGAAGCTGACGCTTCCTTCACACAGCTGAAACAATACCTTATGTCACCTCCGGTCCTCACTACTCCCAGAGAAGACGAAACACTCATGCTTTACATTGCAGCGACTAATCGAGTGGTCTCCACTGCCATGGTGGTCGAGCGCGATGAGCCCGGCCACATCTACAAGGTACAGCGACCAATCTATTTTATTAGTGAGGTGCTCAATGAATCCAGGACCAGGTACCCATAGATTCTAAAATTGATCTATGCCATACTGATAACATCCCGAAAGTTGAAACATTACTTCGACGGATATCGTGTGGTGGTCATGACTAAGTACCCTCTGCGAGACATCATTAGCAACAAGGATGCGAACGGGTGCATCGTCAAATGGGCAATGGAGCTATGCCCCTTCTCCTTGGAATTCGCAAGCCGTACTACAATCAAGTCTCAGGCACACGTCGATTTCATTGTCGAGTGGACAGACTTAAGCACGCCTGCCTCTCAGGGGCCCGATGAGTATTGGAAGATGAACTTCGATGGCTCTCTCAACATCGACGGCGTAGGAGCAGGAGTCCTTTTCATGTCACCATCCAAGGAGCAGCTCCGGTACATCCTCAGGATTTATTTCCCCGCATCTAATAATGCCGCCGAGTATGAAGCATGCCTACATGGTTTGCGCATTGCGGTCGAGCTCGGTGTTAAACGTCTCTATGTCTATGGAGACTCGGCTCTAGTCATCAACCAACTCAACAAGGACTAGGACACGACCAGCGAAAGGATGGATGCATACTGCAAATCGATTAGAAAGCTGGAAGGCAGGTTTTATGGCGTCGAGTACACACACGTGGTCTGGGACAAAAATCAAGCAGCAGATGCGCTGTCAAAGTTAGGATCATCCCGAGCCAAAGTCCCACATGGCGTATTCGTCCAAGACCTGCTCATGCCTTCCATCGAAGAGGAAGATCCCACGGTCGACAAGCCTCTAGACAAGCAATTGGTGGCTACGGTTCCAGCGTCGAGCACCACTAAGCCACCTCCGACCACTCATGAGCCCGACTAGAGAGTACCTTTCATCAAGTACCTGACAGATGGCAGCGATTACACTGATTGGACAGAAAATGAGCACCTGATGCATCGCAGTAAGCAGTATCTGCTCGTCGATGGCAAGTTATGGCGCAAGAACGTAAAGGAGGAAATCTTGATGAAGTGTATAACCCAGGAGGATGATGAACATCTCCTAGACCAAATTCACTCTGGCTCCTGTGGCAACCACGCGGCCTCGAGAACGCTGGTCAGCAAGGCTTTCTGAGCAGGGTTCTATTGGCCGTCAGCGGTAGCTGATGCAGAGAAGCTAGTCCAGCACTATGAGGGTTGTCAGTTCTTCACCAAGAGACATGTACCAGCACATGAGATCCAGACAATACTAGCCTCTTGGCCCTTCGCATGCTGGGGACTAGATATGATCGGGCCCTTCAAACCGGCTCCTGGGAAATTTACATGTGTCTTTGTGCTGATCGACAAATTTTCTAAGTGGATAGAGTACATGCCTCTGGTACAAGCATCCTCAAAAAAGGCTGTCACGTTCCTCGACTAGGTCATCCACCGCTTCGGCATACCCAACAGCATCATCACTGATCTGGGTACTCAGTTCACCGGGAACGCTTTTTAGGACTTCTGCGATGAAAGGAGCATAGTAGTAAAATACGTCTCGGTGGCACACCCTAGAGCTAATGGACAGGTCGAGCGGGCAAATGGTATGATTTTAGACACATTGAAGAAGAGGATGTATAGAGAAAATGACAAAGCTCCCGGAAGATGGCTCAAAGAGTTACCAGCCATGGTCTGGGGCCTCAGAACCCAGCCTAGTCACAACACCGACGTCTCACCATACTTTATGGTTTACGGCGCTGAGGCAGTCCTCCCAGCAGATATAGCTTTCAGATTAGCATGGGTCGAGAACTTCGATGAAGGCAAGGTCAATGAAGTGCGGGAGCTAGAAGTGAATAGTGCAAAAGAGAAGCGGCTCGATTCTTGCGTACGTATAGCCAAATACCTTGCTATTTTGCGCAGGTACTACAACAAGAACGTTAAAGAGCGGTTCTTCATGGTCGGGGACTTGGTCCTAAAGTGGAAGATGAATCAGGCTGGTGTCCATAAACTCACAACTCCATGGGAAGGGCCCTTCATGATCAAGAAAGTCACACGACCAACGTCTTACAGGTTAGCTCAGCTGGACGGTACGGACGTACCAAATTCATGGCACATCGACAAGCTTAGGCGTTTCTATGCTTAACTACTGAGATATGTACTCCTCTTGTACTTTCGATTTAATTCAATAAAGCTATTATGATTTCTCCGACCACTATGATGTGTCACTTCGAATTTTACGGTTATTCTAACTTAGCCAGTCAAAAGCCGACCACCATTCCTTCTCGGGTTTTCAGAGCAGGCCCTGTCTCTAGTTCCTCCCACCACGTGCATGGGATCCACTCTCTACGCTATGGATGATCAGCAGGTCCCCTCTGGTTTGACTTGTTCGCGTCTACGTGTGCACAGGTCACGCACCTCACACTCTGACCACATGCCAAATTAGGGCCGCACAAACTTTTCAGGATGACATGTCGAGTAAACCGGTACAACTAAACAGAACGCTAACATGTTCTCACTTAGTTACACCAACACGAGTTTCAAGCTTAAATACATTTTATATAAGACAAATAAGCTTATAATGATATACAATTACGTTATTACAAGCTTACCTGAAGAGGTACAAGTTTACAATAACACAACTACATCCTTCTTCTACAGCTCTAGCCTATCCTGTTGGCTGGTCGGGGCACGCGGCACCTGCTGCTCGCTACTTCCGACATCCCGCTCGAGTCTCGAGGACTCTTGTACTGGTCGAGCTGAAGAGGATGGCCCTGCCGATGCCTGGCTGGTTGAGACCACAGGCTTCGCCGGTTGGCTCACAACTGATGGCGTTTCCAGCGGGCTTGTTGATGGCATACCCTGTACAGGTGTTGTCCCACCTCCACACAGGTTAATGTCACCAATTATCTTTGAAGATAGGTCCAGCTAGGTCATCCAAAGCTCCTTAGCCTTGTCTGGATCTACCTCCTTCGGGTACCTAGCCTCTAGGCGCTTGAGATCGATCAGGGGGTAGTGGGCATGCACCATGCTTAGCACGTGTGCGCCTGTGTACTCACCTGCCTCCTTCACGAACTCTTGGAACCATTCCCATGCCTTTCGGCATCTCTCGACCAGTCCGAGCTATGGCGTCCTTGGTACTTCCTCTGTAAGCGTTGGGTCGATAAGGTTGAGGACGAGCAAAATGCCAGTTGCCACTTCCTGGCACCGGTTCTTTCATGTGTCCCGGTCCTCGGTGATATCTAGGCATCGCGCCTTCCAGCCATCACGATCTTTCATCATGGTTTCCAGATGCTTCTTGGCATTGACTTTTAAAACTGCAAACCGCACAAGACATTAAAATGTCACGTCACGACAAGATAACACAGGGCAACAGAATGAGCAAGGTGGTCTGGAACACTTACTTTTCAGTTCCTCCTTCATCTTGGTTGTGCGGTCCTGGAGTTGCGACTGGTCGTGCGCTAGTTTCTTGTTGTCCTCCATCAGGCGACCACACTCTATGGCCACATGGCTATTCTCCTCTTGGAGACGGACTACTTCAGCTTCTAAGCCTGCACTATAGCTATTACTACCAACAATGCAACAACACGTGTCATGCACTTGTTGTGATAAAGTGACAACTTACTAGTTTTTTCCTGCTCTTTGTTACTGAGCTAGACGACTAGGTTCTGGTTATGTGCCTCTTGCTCCGTCCTCTCCTGGTTGGCGGCTTCAAGTTGGTGGCGCAAGCGTTCCACCTCGGCCGTCAGTTCTTTATTGCTTGTTGTGATCCCCTCAATCTGGTCGAAGCACTTCTTTTGGTACCTTGCGGTCTTCATTAAGTCCTGCATGTACAAAAGCTAAGTCAGACAAGTTTGACTGGATAGCAGGATCAAGTGGTCATGCAAAACATACTTGGACTTCCATCACCAGACGTTTTGCCGCTCGTTCAACTTTCATGGTCTCTTCGACCTCTGGGATTTCTTCATGAACAACCCATTGGTCGTTCCGCCAGCGCGACACATATACATGTTGTCGTTTGTCCTGGGGACGGCCCAAGACCTCCTCTACTTCATCCACTTCGGCCTCTTGTTTGGGTAGCGGCGTTGGTCTGGAGTTTGTAGCCTCTGCGATCACTATGGCATTCCCACGGGCCGTAGCATCGGCAAACATGCTATGTGCCACCTCCGGCTGCTGCTCCTCGGTTTGGTCTGTTACCCTTGGCGCTGATGTGTCCCCCTCAGCAGGGTTAGTGCTCGGAGCACCTGTACTTGGCTCGACTCTCCCCTCGACCACCTGCTCGGGGACTGTTGTCTGGCCGCTCATCTACTAAGGCTCTGGCAGACTTTCTACTATAGGTTCCTCCATAGCCGGCTGCTAGGTAGTTTTCTCTGGGATTGCTGGCGGAGCCATGCCGCACCCGACTAGTTGGTCGGGATTTTCGGTGGACGTCGACCTAATATATCAGAGATAAGTTCAGAAGACAACAGTATTCAATATAAATTGTAAGCTTACATCAAGGTTACAAATACTTATAGCTTGGAAGCACAGAATGATGTGGCGAAGGCGCGTCTCTTCGGCTGTGCTTGCTCCACGTGCTCTGCGGGTGCCACCGGGTCTCTTTCTATGACCAGTACCGACGCCGGGGCTTGATGCTCGACCCCTTTGCCGCTTGTCCTCTGCATTGCAGTGGTCGGTGATGCGAGTCCCACTAGCATGGAGGAGCCACCCTACTCCGTTGACTCCAGTTGTCTCCTCCTTTTTCGAGGGACGAGTCAAAAGATGTTTGCATCCTCTGTTTCATCATCTGGCAATGTAAAGATGGCCTGACGATGCTTGCTGGCCGCCGGCTGCTTACCAGCAACTCTGGCCGTTGCCTCCTCCCCAACTCCAAGTACGGCCCAGTCGACGTCTTCGATACCGGCACTGGTCTGGGCGGTTGGGCCGGCAACTTGCGGCCAATCCACACCAGGGGGTGGAGACACGAACATTGTTGCTCTGTCATGACCATTAATCTGGGAAACATAAAGGCGATAACACACTAAGTTTCTGTTACAACATAACACTATGGGTACAAGGCAGCATAATTTACCTTTGGGGGAGGTCGGGCCAGCTTGAAAGCGTGCTCGATGTCGCTCAACCTGACATAATTTGGATCAGCTAAGTTGAATAGCTCTCCAATCCTGGCTTTGACTTCTATCTTGTCAAGCGCCTCTTGCCTGGTCCTCGTTGGGTCTGCGCTACCTTAGTACTCGTAGCCGGGATGTACCCTCCTCTGGCAGGGCTAGATCCTTCGGCTGATGAAGTTCTCGACCATGCTCAGACCGTCCAGTTTGTTCCATAGGATCATCCCAAGAAGTTCTAAGATCTATTCCAAGTGCTCGGGCTTCTTCGACCAGCTGTTCTTCTTCTCCGGAATGAACCCCACGTCGCACAGTGTGATCGTGTTCGGCTCTTCGTGGATGTAGAACCACTTCTTGTACCAGTTGTCCAGTGATGTGTTCCAAGGGCAGTGCAAGTACTAGGCCTTCATCCCATCACACAGATTGAGGTACACACCTCCGGCTATCTTCGAGCCGCCGCTTCCTTTCTTCTGTAGACAGAAAAGATGGTGAAAGAAGTCAAAATGGGGCTGGAAGCCACCATATGCTTCGCAAAGATGAATGAAGGTGGAGACAAGAAGAATCGAGTTGGGATGCAGATTACAAATCCCAATCTCGTAATACAAACAGAGCCCCTGAAGGAAAGGGTGCACTGGAACCCCAAAACCTCGCTTGAAGAAATCTTCAAAAACCACAATCTCACCTGGTTGTGGATCGAGGTACCCTTCTCCTTCCGACGCGCGCCATCCTGCGAGTGCCTTGTTATGGAGTACTCCCATGATGACGAGGTCTTCGATGGTCTGCTCGTTGCTTCTTGACTTCCACCACTCCTTCGTCATGACTCTGGCTTTCTTCTGGGCATCACTCTTCGCCATGAATCCGCCCTTGCTAAGGAGGTGGATATGGAGGAGGGGTGATTGGTGATGATCTCAGAGGTATAGGGTTTGGCAAGAGGAAGAAGAAGGTTGCAGTGGCAAATGATAATGGGGATCGGTAAAAAGTAACTTACCAGTTCTATATTATAAATAACCAAGAGTTCTGTCGTTTCGTCTGCCCGAGATTCTTGGGAGACATGCGCACGCGCCGCAGATGGTTGTTTTCACAACCTCAAGATCTATGCTAATATATGCGCCCCTTCGTTACCAGTGTACATGCCTCTTCATTGCTAGTGTGAGAGGGCCCACACTGACGCACCTCCTTACAGGTGTCAAGCGACTATTTGCTTGAAAGGACAAGAAGGCAGTATGACGTGCTATACCTGTCTGCTTTTTTTTCCAGACATGTTAGATTGGACTTAACAGAGTAAGAAGATAAATAAATACACCAAATAATAGTACAAGCGGTATTCGTTTCTTCACTGCATGTCTCATGCTTAGGGATGGTCCAGACCACTACCGTGCTCGGGGACTACTCCAACCACTATCGTGCTCGGGGACTGCTCCGACCACTGTCGTGCTCGGGGACTGCTCCAACTACTACCGTGCTCGGGGACTGCCCAGACCACTACCGTGCTCAAGGACTACCCAGACCACTACCGTGCTCGAGGACTGCCTCGACCACTACCATGCTCGGGGACTGTTCCGAAGAATGCTCGACGATTGCTCTCCTTGGCTACATGTGATTTGTACTCACATACAGTTGAGAGACATTTATTTAGACCTTGCTACAAGGCTTATACTTCGTCTTCCAGCAAGCTCAGGGGCTACATTGGTACGATGCACCTGCCGGTGCATCTCGTATTGATTATACGACGATTGGATTCTTAACTTCAGTAGAAATTCTTTTTAGACCCTGGCACCATGTGCCTGCGTCACCTACTACCAGGTTCGAGGACTAAGTGGGCACACTTCACGATGCGGTGAATGTGTTTATTTAATCGACCCCTATGCTTTGACTGATTGTTAGGATTACTATCGTGCTCAGGAACTGTCCCGACCACTGCTCGAAGACTGCTCTCCTCGGCTACATGTGATTTGTGCTCACATACAGTTGAGAGACATTTATTTAGACCTTGCTACAAGGCTTATACTTTGCCTTCCAGCAAGCTCAGGGACTATATCGGTATGATGCACCTGTCGATGCATCTCATATCGCTTGTATTATGATTGGATTTTCAACTTGAATGGGAATTCTTTTTAAACCCTGGCACCACGTGCCTACGTCACCTACTACCAGGCTCGGGGACTAAGTGGGCACACTTCACCTTGTGGTGAATGTGTTTATTTAATTGACCCCTGCGCTCTGACTGTTGGCCATAACAACTACTATAGAAGGGTCACTTATATTTCTTTTCAAAAATACAAGTGGGCACACTTGATCAGGAAAGAAATCTTTTTCTTTTTTCTTTAAGAGCACCATGCTTTCTTCGGACAACCGGAATCTTTGGCTATAATCGTGGTCTACTGCTCTCTGTACTGATCAGAATGTTGGCGCATTTGATTGGTCAATGTTTCAATCAATTGCAAATGACATGAAGATGGATTGCATTAGTCGAAGGAGATCAAACAGCGTGTCGCATCATAATACATGGTGCTCGGGGACTAGCTGTGGGGGTATTAACCCCTATACCCTTACGGTTAGGCTTGGGCCAGCCCGAATCAGAGGGTCCGGTCCACCAAAAGACAACACGCGGCCTGGCTAACCTGTTCGAAGTCCCACGCAAGGAGTCAAGACAGATTTGGTGATCAAGCAAGACCCTGGTCGGTTAGAATAGGAATCCTTATCCGGCTACCTATGGCAATTGTAACTGGCTAGGATTAGTTTCCAGATCTGTAACCCTGCCCCCCGGACTATATAAGGTGGGCAGGGGACCCCTCTAAAAAACATCTCTCATTGACATACAGCAATACAATCAGACGCAGGACGTAGGTATTACGCCTTCTTAGCGGCCGAACCTGGATATAACCTCGTGTCTGTCTTGCGTCACCGTCTTGTTTGTGGCCTGCGCATCTGTCTGCCGACAATCTACTACCTTGGGCATACCCCTAGGTAGACTGCCGACCATATTTCGTCGATAGATACCAATGTTAGTATCTTTAGGACCATCCGTGGTGTAGATCAGTAGGGTTTCATTGGGTTTCTCGTAGAAATGGTGTGTACGGAGAAGGACAGAGAGGGAGAGGGAGAGTTAGGGTTAGGCACTGACCATCGATAGGCATTGAGGAAGCGGATCCGGCCATCATAGGTTCGCCGGTGAAGATCTACGCTAGGCAGCGATGGTCGGAGAAGAAGGGCATCGTAGTGGAGACTGGGGTGAAAACCGTGGTGGCACAGTGTCGTAGCGGAGGCAGTGCTTCCCGTCACTGGCTGCGCCCCTCTGTTAGATCAGAGTAGGGTTTGCTGGTGGGGCGTATGGCTCAAGCCAACCTCGTGCTGAGAGCCACCAGCCCCACCTCTATTTAATGCGCAGTGTGACGGGGCCCACTAGCCATAGGTGAACTGAGCCCCCGATCAGGGCGCGAGGTCAAGGTCCAAGTGGCCGTTGGGCCACTGTGGTTGGAAGATCAAACCAACATTCTCCCCCTTGATCTCCACTCATATTTTAACTTTAAACTTTGATTTTAATCCCTTTCACTTTTATTTGTTCCATCACAGATTAGTGCATAGAGCATGCTTCATCGTCACGGTCAATCGCCGATAGATTTAACAGCTACAATACACATCCCTGTTTTGAAACAGATACTTTAACTTTGGGCCCTTTATTGTCTGGAAATCATAGGCTTTCCCTTAAACCCATGTCGACTGTGTGTTCTCTGAACACACTGGGTGTTAACTGTTTCTTTGGAGCTTTTCCACAATAAAACTCCGACTGCGAGTGTTAGCTACTATGTGGGTTTCACTAAACATCTCGCCAAAATTTAACATCTGTACCCACAACTATTTGAGAGTACTTATTCTTTCTTACTCACCATGAGGCCTATAAATCTTTGTACAATTGCAAAACATTCTCAACTCCATTCCAGTGATCTATATCTGGACTGGACTTCTGCCAAAACATCCCGGATACATGAACTATGTCAGGGTAAGTTCTTACTTATAAACACTCATTAAGCTTCCAACAGCTGAAGCATATAGGACATCCTTTCGATCTCACATTGGTTCTTGGAACACTGAAAGTTCCCAAAACTATTTCCCTTTACTATAGGAACAGGTGTAGGTTTACTCACATATATATACTTTATTTCTTTAGAATCTTCTCTAAGTATACACTTGAGATAGTTCTAATACCCCTTTTCCTTTTGTCTCGGTAAGTTCCAATTTCTAGAACGAATGACGCTTTACCAATATCATTCTCATTGAAACTTGAGGACAAGAACTGTTTCTTCTCCAACAGTAGATTAACATCACTACTAGCGAGTAAGGTGCTACCCACATGCAGGATTAGGAAAATAAATTTCCCATGTTTAAACTTTGCATAAATACAATTGTCCTCTACATTCTCTTTAAACCCAAACTTTCTTATTGTACTGTCAAACTTCAAGTACCAATGTCTTGAAGCTTGCTTTAATCTATAAATGGATTTCTTTAGGCAACATCCCTTACATTCTTTTCCTTCTATGACAAAACCTTTTGAGTTATGCCATGTAAGCTTTTCCATATAAATCCCCGTTGAGGAATGTGACTTTACATCCTTCTGATGTTACTGTAAATCATAATGTGCCACTAACACCATTATGATTCTAAAAGAATCCTTGCATGCTCATTATAATCTATTCCTTCTCTTTGTGTAAATCATTTCGCCATAAGTGGTCCTTTATAGCTTTCAATATTCCCTTTGGATATCTTTCTATATTCCCTTTGGAGTCGCCTTTGTCTTGTAGACCCATTACAGTCTACTATTTTGGCTCCATTAGGAATTTCTTCTAAGTCCCAAACATCATTGGTATTTATCGATTTCATTTCATCTTCCTTTGCTTCTGGCCATTTAGACGAGTGAACGCCACTCATGGCTTTTTCAAATGAGGTGGAATTACCCTCCATTTGAATTTTTTTCTTAACATTGACTCCTTAGTTATCAGAAATATCTGATTTTCTTATTCTTTGAGACCTTCTGGGGCCTCGTGGCACTTCTTTCATATGGGGCTATTGTTACTCTTCATTGCCAAAAGGCAATTGTTCCATAGCCTCCTGTATCACAAGATCCTTATTTACTTATTCATCTTCTTTAAGAGCTAACATCAGGTGTTGTATATGTCATACAACATCAACATGTATTAAGCAATTTGTTGCTCTAAAACACTATAGTGGATATGTAATCCCACTTCTATTCAAGCCTTAGGTATCTACATACCATGCTCTTCCAGATTACTCTATCTTCTGTAAAGATGGTGTATCTTCAAATTTCTTATTTTGGGTTTAATCCGCTAAAAACTCATATCACGTGTTTAGCACTGCCTTGATAACTCTGAACTCGTCCAGTATGAATACTAGCCGACTATGCTATCTTCCTATTGGAACTGTAAAAGGTCCAAGAATTTAGCTATTTCTTTACTTTAGGGGTATCGTTATTATGACCGTCTTACTCCCTCAACAATCACATTCATCTTTTATAGATCACTTTTACCTTCAATGCATAGTATGCATTGCATGATCTGAAGTATGGGGAAGTATCTTTCTTAATTGTCTTTCTTAATTAATCTTACATTTCTCCCCCTCGAAATGTGGTATGAACTTTTCTACCACAATTTCGAAACATTCAGAACTCTTGTGAATGAGGAAACTTTAATTGCTTACTTCATCCACATGATTACATCATGCAAATAAAATTTGTATGGGAGTACATTTTCCTCATTACACTTCAAAACTCAACATAGTCTATTATTATTAATACTTCTACAAGTCATGCTTGCATATCATTCTTATCTTTTGGTTCACATGCAATTTTCTTTTGTTCTTAAACTCATTGAGTACTTAATGACCATGACACAATCAGAGTGTACGGTCAATACTAGGATAGCATAAGAGCTACCCCAAAATTCTCTCCATGTGCGGGATACACTTAGAGCACATGAGTCATCACATCCTTCTCTCGCCATGCGGGATAAGTACTATGCTAAACTCTCCCGCCATACAGGATTGGTTAACATATGTACTATGCCAACTTTACCCCGCCATGCGGGTATTTTCTCAAACTTTTCCCGCCATGCGGGTACTATCACAAACTTTTTCCCGCCATGCGAGATAATTCCCTTGAACAGACATAAGTGCCAGGATTAGCTCATGTTCAATCATCAAATTCAGAAATAAATCTGAATATTCTTTTAACACACATGTTTAATCCAATGTTAGTCAAATTAAACATGTATATGACTTTTACAACTCTCATAAGTGAAACTGAAAATAAATTCTCTACACACCTATGACCGGTGAAATGAAATGCCCTAGGTTATACCTTTGCCTTGTGCATTTCATTCCATCTCCAATGTCGATGCAACACATTCACCAACATAATCGACAATGATATGATCCACTTCATACCATCACATGATCATATTGGTTCATCAATCTTGACTTCACTCGCTTTTCACCGTTGCCTTCGTCCATCGGCGCCAAGTCTTGCTCAAGCTTTACCGCCACACGGTCCATCACTCCAAAGCCTCCGACTTGCCCTTCACGCTTGCAACCGGTCCATCAAGCTAAGTCTTGTCTTGATCTTCTCCACCTTGATCACATGACTCAATGTCATGTCTCATGTGCAATAAGCTCCTTCATCATCACATGTGTGAGCTTTGCAACATCTCCAAACCATTTTCACCTTCACGGCATATGTTGCTCACACACATGTACTTGTGGACTAATCACATGTGTATCTCATATAAACACAATTAGTCCACCTAGGATTGTCACTCAATTACCAAAACCATACAAGGACCTTTCAGCAGGGAAGACTTGTTGCTCTCTTGTCGTAGGTTCCGTCTCTTTCCAAACCGACTTATTAGAGGCGGGGATGGTGGAGCTCCTTGCACCGCACTGAGTCCAGGTCTCAGGAGCGGGGGCTTGGAGTCCAAGTTTGGATGGGGATCTAGACCCTATGATAGGAGGGTGATTGGTTGGTCCTGCTTGTACCTGGGATACAAGCAGGGCGTGTGTTTTCAGGGTGCTTAGTGTCTGGTGGAGGACGAGCGCCTCCGTAAGCGCGTTATTTCGGGCGGTTCTGCCATAGTTGGTATCAGAGTCAATAATGAGTTAGGAGGTTCATCACTCTTTTCTAAAACTTAAAAATTTGACCAACAAAAGTTTTACAAAAAATATGATGCGCTAAAATTATATAAATAAGTATAAGCCATAGCAATATGGTCTATTTAGATAGCGGCACTGGTTTTATCTAATCAATTTTCTGTAGGTACACTGACTTACGTTGCGTAAGAAATCGCTTAGCATATGGAAAGTGAGTGTGCGATGTGCTGAAATTTTGTGAATGCCGCTATATTCCAGCCGGAGTGAACGTATAGGCCGATGCATGCATCATGATAATAGAATTTTGCTAAAACTAAATCCCCCTACACGTATAATTTAGATTAGTAAATTAATAGGACAAATTAAAAGAATGCTTAAATAAATGTCTTGTCATTTCTCTAATCGCTTGCTTCTGATTAGGAAGGTTGTCCTAAGTGGTCGGTTCCTATCTCTTACAGATGAATCTTGTTGACACCATTTTTTTGCACGTGTCAAAATAATGGGAGTGGACTAATCGGCAAGGGGAAAGTTATTGAATACTTTGATAGCCGATGAAAGCCGGTTTGTAAAGATGGTTGCCGATAGCTGGTGATGGTCGATGGAAAGGTTGATTTGGACTCGGGCGTTGCCGATGAGGTTAGAGGTGTTATTGTCGATGCCGATGAAGGGAGGCTTGAGGACTACTGCTGATAAAACATGGAGTATGCCGATGAAGGGAGGCTTGAAGACTACTGCCGATGAAACAGGGAGTATGCCGATGAAGGAAAACTTGAAGACTACTGCCGATGAAATAGGGAGTATGCCGATGGGAAGGAGGACGGTGAGATTTCCATCGTAATTGAGGCGGACAGGGAAATAGATAGGAGTTGATTTCCTTTTCTATATTTGTTAGGGTATGATTCATGTAAGAGTCACGTGTTTCCTTAGATATGGGATTGGTGTCCTAGTTGTGTTTGGTTGTGTCTCTTTAGATCAGGGTATAAATATGGAGTAAGGGGCAATGTAATAGACATATATCAATCAATATCAAAACCAATTTTTACTCCTATTCGCATCTACTTACTTTTCGGCGACTTCGTCAATTTGCATATTTTTCCTTTTTTTACGAGTTCTCATTGATTCGGCGAGCTGCATCGTTTCAGTGCGACCTTCGGCGATTCTTGAGTTCCGCGTGATCACCTCTTGGCCGTGACTTCCGGGCGTATCGCTGTTGTCAGGACCAAAGTGTTCGTATCTTCATCCTTGTCGATTAGCAGGTCAAATCGACTGGCACGCTTTGGATATCGATTCGGGTATTAGCCCTTTGTGTTTGCAGATCCACTTTTGCATCAACACATCTTTTGGCATGCCTAGTGGGACCAATCAATCAATATGTTCAATCCTGAGATCGATTCAGGGAACATTATCGCAGTATCAGAAGAAGATCTCAAGGAAGAACAGAGGCAGGCTATGGAAAAGGCTGTAGAAGAATACAAGCAGCTTTGTCTGAGATCGTTTAGCTTGAACAAGAGTGGACAAGTCATCCAGAAGCAAGATTTGCCGTTGCCTCGGCAGGTTACCTTTGACTCCAATCCTGGTAAACTTCAAGAGATGGTTAATTCTGCAGTAAATCATGCTTTGATTAATCATTCCAATGTGCTGTCCAATACTGTTCATAATGCTGTGGTTCGAACTCTCAAAGAAGGACAAACGGCACCACATTACGTTGGGCCTGCCTATCATCAACCAGAGCCGGCATCTGTCAAAACTCCATCGGCTCCTTTGGCCGTTGTGGGTACAGAAGTTACTTCCCCTCCAGTATTGGCAGGTCACCTAATATTCAATCTACACCGATACAATCAGATCAGGTACTACCAGGAGGGCGAGTTCAGCTTAATACAGATCTATCGGCATCAGCTATGTCAGGCCCTGTGTCTCAGAATAGCCAGATTCCTACTAATTGGTGGGGATATGGCATGCCTCCAGAGTCATCTGCTTTCAATCCTAGATTACCTCAAGTGTTTGATGCAGTAGGAAGAGCGCCTATACCATCGGCCGTTTCGCCGATGGCTCAAGTACCTCAATATGCCGCAACTACTTCTGTGCAACCAACTCCAGGAGGTTTCCAGATGCCTATGGTTCAAACATTCAATTCAAGTCCATCGGCGAGCTTACTGCCGATGCAGCAGAAAGCCCCTGCTATGAGTCAAACTGGGGTTCAGTTCATGCCTCAAACCAGTTATAATTATCCAACAATATCAGCAAATTACCAGCCATCGGTAAGTTTTGTACCGATGAGTTCTAATAATGATTGGTCAGGACAGTTACCTGTTCAACATACAGTTCAACGAAATCAGCAGGTTGCAGGGATTCAACAAGGTCATATGCAAGCTGGTTTCTAGAATCAAGCATCGGCAGCCCAGCCGATGAATCCTTTCCAACAGGCTAATGGACCACAAGTAACGGCAAATATGCCGATTGCTGGAGATCGTGGGCCACAAAGATATGTGGAGGGATGTCAGCAGGCACCTCCTGTAGAAATTCAACCAGTTCGTCAGCAGGAGGCTGATGCTTTTTGGGCCGATAAGATAGCAGAAATTATGAAGGATCAGTTTGGGATAAAGCCCAAGGTCAATACTTATTCTTATCGGACTCCATACCCTCCTGCATACGATTTAATTCCTCTCCCAAATCGGTACAAGGTACCGGATTTCACTAAATTCTCTGGGCAAGATGATACATCAACAATGGAACATGTCAATCGCTTCATTATTCAATGTGGAGAGGCAGCTAACAGAGATGAATTAAGAGTTCGATTATTTTCATCATCTTTGTCTGGATCAGCATTTACATGGTTCATTTCATTACCACCAAATTCTATTATTACTTGGGTTGATCTAGAAAAACAATTCCATAAGTATTTCTTTGCTGGAATCCATGAAAAGAAGCTTACCGATTTAGTAAAATTGAGACAGCGTAATGATGAATCGGTAGAGAACTTTGTACAAAGGCTACGAGATGTAAAAAATAAGTGCTACAGCCTGGTGCTGGATGATCGGCAGCTTGCCGATCTGGCTTTCCAAGGGTTATTGCCACATCTTAAAGACAGATATGCTTCTCAGGAGTTTGAAAGCCTCAGTCATCTTGTGCAAAGGATCTCCGATCAAGATACTAGGGTTTTTGAACCTAAAAAGAACTGGAGTAAAAAGGTATCATTTGTTGAAGAAGTAGGAGATTCTGACTCTGATGAAGAATCAGTTATCGGCTTAGCTGAGTGGGTTAAGAATAAAAAGCCGATATCATGTCCCTTTGGTCAAAAAGAGCCAGAAAAGTTTACCTTTGATATCACCAAGGCCGATAAAATATTTGATCTTCTGCTTCAAGAGGGCCAAATTAAGTTGTCACCTAATCATGTGATCCCATCGGCAGAAGAGTTGAAGAAAATTTTGTACTGCAAATGGCACAATGCAACTTCACACAGTACAAATGAGTGCAAGGTATTCAGGCAACAGTTACAATCGGCTATTGAATCTGGGAGAATTAAGTTTGGTACTTCCAAGGCCCAGAAGCCGATGAAAATTGATCAACACCCTTTTCCAGCAAATATGTTGGATGCCAAAGGAAAGACCAAGGTATTGACGTCAGAGGCTGCTGAGAAAAACGCGTCAGTGGACCCCCAACATCGGATAACTACCGATGATGCAAAGAGTAAGGGTTTGCTAGGAGAAAGCAGTAGTTCCAAAAATCCTCCTCGACCTGGCATTGTGATTACTCATCGAAGGCAGGAGGGTTGGCGTCAACGTAATGACCGATATCGACAACAGCAAGAAATGAGACGTCGGGAAGAATGGAATCGACATAAAGATCATTGGAGATGTCCGTTTTTCATCCATTGCTGGGAAGAAGGTATTAAATTACCAACTGTTGAAAATTGCCCTGAGTGTAATGGTTATTACGGAGTCAATCACTCAGAAAGGAGGTTTCAACTTGGTAATCAGGGTTTGTCTATCAATGAGCCGATCAGAGGCAGAGCATCAGTGCATGATCGGCTGGGGGCAGACTTAGTGTACATGAGAGGCTTGGTAAACGCGCTGGATATTTTCCAAGGAATCAAGAGGAGCTTGAGGAGATGGCAAACGCAAGAGTTCCCGATGAGGAAATATTCTACAGGGACCCTAATATACGTCGTGTAGAACCAACTAGGACTTGTTATCAGCCGGTTTGGAAAACCAAGTTTCCTCGATGGTGCCCAGAGGGTCTGACAAAGATGCAGAGAAGGAGGATGCAACGTGAGCGTCAGGAGGATTTATACCAAGAGGAAAATTCCTCCAATGAAAGGCCTGGTCATCAGCAGTGGCAGGTAAAACACAAAAATAAGGGTCCATCGGCAGATGTTAATATGGTATTCATGTTGCCGATGGAGTTTCTGGCACTATCTGATGAGGAAGAAGTTGTTCTCTCTGATCAAGTAGCTCAACTAACACTAGATCCAATGATGGCTGTTTTTGAGAAACCTACCGATGACGAGAGACAGCATCTTAAGGCTTTATTTGTGAAGGGCAGAGTTGATGGGCAGCCTGTGTCTAAGGTACTTATTGATGGAGGGGCTACGATTAATATTATGCCTTACGTAATGTATCGGAAACTTGGTAAGGGAGATCAAGACTTGACCAAAACCGATATGATGTTGAAAGATTTTGAAGGCAATGTGTCACCGGCTAAAGGGGTAGTGTGCGTTGAATTGACCATCGGCAGCAAAACCTTGCCAACGACGTTCTTTGTTATCAACGGCAAGGGTGCATATAATCTGCTTCTAGGGAGGGATTGGATTCATGCTAATTGTTGTGTTCCTTCTACAATGCATCAATGCCTTGTACAGTGGATTGGGGATAAGATTGAGGTCGTCCCTGGTGATTCTTCTTATATCATCGCATCGGCAGAATCAGATACTTATGAGCGAACTAAATGCATATCAGGAGAAGCTTGGGAAAAAGAGTTCCTTAGAGTTGCTGATTATGAAATTCCACCGATCCAAGCAGTCGGTTCTGAAGATGAGTTTTAATGGATAGGTTTGCCGATGATGGAAAATTAGGTCAAGGGTTCACATCGGCAGATGATTTAGTAGAAGTAGATATCGGTGATGGTGATAGGTCAAGACCTACTTTTATTAGTGCTAAGTTAGATTCCAAGTGTAAGCAGCGAATAACAGATTTGTTAAAAGAATATAAAGATTGTTTTGCTTGGGATTATACTGAGATGCCTGGATTAGACCGATCAATAGTTGAACATCGGTTACCTATCAAATCTGGATTTCGGCCACATCAGCAGCCAGCGCGCCGATGCAACCCTAATGTACTTCCTGACATTAAGGCCGAAATAACTAAATTAATTGAAGCAAAGTTTATTCGGCAATGTCGATACGCAGAGTGGATCTCTAATGTGGTTCCTGTTTATAAGAAAAATGGAAAACTTCGTGTCTGTATTGATTTCAGGAATCTCAACAAAGCCACACCGATGGATGGCTATCCAATGCCGATTGCTGATTTGTTGATTGATGCTGCGGCTGGACATCAAATTATCAGCTTCATGGATGGTAATGCAGGTTACAATCAAATATTCATGGCTGAGGAAGATATTCCCAAGACTGCTTTCAGATGTCCAGGTCATGTGGGGTTGTTCGAGTGGATAGTCATGACGTTTGGTTTGAAAAATGCCGGTGCTACTTATCAAAGGGCTATGAACTTTATTTTTCATGAGTACATCGGCACATTAGTGGAGATCTACATTGATGATGTAGTGATTAAGTCTGGAGATATCACAGCACATTTAGCCGATCTACGAAAGATACTGGAGTGCACAAGAAAGCATGGATTGAAGATGAATCCTAATAAATGTGCATTCGGTGTATCGGCAGGACAATTCTTGGGTTTTATGGTGCATCAGCGGGGCATTGAAATCAGTAGGAAGTCTATTGATGCAATTAACAAGGTGATTGCTCCTGCCAATAAGACTGAATTGCAATCTTTGATCGGTAAGATTAATTTCATTAGAAGATTCATATCTAATCTGTCGGGTAAGATCAAGGCTTTCAGCCCACTACTTAAATTAAAAGCTGATCAGGAATTTGTATGGGGAGTTGAACAGCAATTAGCCCTTGATGAAATTAAGAAATATTTATCAAATCCTCCAGTGCTAGTTCCACCTCAACATGGGAAGCCTTTCAGGTTATATTTGTCAGCTGATGATACAGTTATCGGTTCAGCTCTTATTCAAGAATTTGAAGGGAAAGAACGTGTTATTTATTATTTGAGCAGAAAATTAGTGGATGCTGAGACGAGGTATTCGGCCATCGAAAAATTGTGTCTGTGTTTATACTTTTCTTGTGTCAAATTAAGGCATTATTTGTTATCTGCCGAATGTACGGTGATATGCAAAGACGATGTGGTCAAGTATATGCTGTCGATGCCGATATTAAGTGGTAGAATCGGCAAATGGATTTTAGCATTATCAGAATTTGAACTACGCTACAAATCAACTAAGGCGGTTAAAGGGCAAGTGATGGCTGATTTTGTCACTCAGCATTGTAATATAGTGGACTCTCTGGGGATTGCTCTCTGGACACTTTTCTTCGATGGGTCCACATGTGGTGAAGGAGCAGGTATCGGCATTGTGTTAATTTCACCTCAAGGAAGAAAGTATGAGTTTTCATTGCCGATTGTTGCTACAGCGACAAACAATCAAGCTGAATACCAAGCCTTGATAAAAGGGTTAGAATTGCTAAAGGAGATACGTGCCGATGTTGTTGAAATCTTTGGTGATTCTATGCTAGTTATAAATCAATTGGCTGGAATTTATGGATGCCGAAGTGAAGCTTTGATTTCGTATTATGAAAGGTGTTTGCAATTGTTGAAAGGATTTAGAGATTTTCGTCTTGAACATATCTCTCGATTGCATAATGAGGAAGCTAATCGACTAGCTCAGCATGCTTCAGGGTATCAGCCTATTCAGGAAGTGCTAACATCGGCAGTTGATACCGATGACTGGAGGAAGGAGATTGTCGATTATTTAAAGGATCCATATAGAAAGGTTGAGAGACGTATAAGGTTCCAAGCTACTAAATATGTGCTCCTCGATGATGAATTATATTATCGAACTATAGATAGAGTTTTACTTAGATGTGTTAGCAATGATGAATCGAAAAGCTTGATGGGTGAAATTCATGAAGGAGTATGTGGGGCACATCAATCGGCTTTCAAGATGAAATGGATGATCAGAAGGAATGGGTACTATTGGCCGACTATTCTTGAAGATTGTTTTAAATATTTTAAGGGATGCCAGGGGTGTCAAAAGTTTGGTAATATTCAAAGAGCGCCTGCATCGGCTATGAATCCTATAATCAAACCATGGCCGTTCCGGGGATGGGCTATTGATCTCATTGGTCAGATTTATCCGCCATCGAGTAAAGGACATAAATTTATTCTGGTCGCTACCGATTATTTCACAAAGTGGGTTGAGGCAATTCCTTTAAAAAAGGTGACATCGGTCAATATGATTGATTTTGTGAAAGAGCATATTGTTTACCGATTTGGTATTCCTCAGACTATCACTACCGATCAGGGCACTATGTTTACATCGGGAGAATTTGATGAGTTTGCTGTAGGTATGGGAATTAAAATTTTAAATTCTTCTCCATATTATGCTCAAGCTAATGGTCAAGCTGAGGCTTCTAACAAAGGGATCATCAAACTCATTAAGCGCAAAATTGAAGAAAATCCTAGGAGGTGGCATACAGTATTAAATGAAGCCTTGTGGTCATATCGGATGTCATGCCATGGTGCAACCAAAGTAACGCCTTATCAGTTAGTATATGGACACGATGCAGTATTGCCTTGGGAAATTAAGGTTGGCTCTAGACGAATACGTTCTCAAAATCAGCTGACAGCCGATGATTATAATACTCTTATGAAGGATGAGTTGGAAGATGTGGCGGGTCATCGGTTAAGGGCTTTAGTTAGTATCGAAGAAAATAAGAAAAGAGTAGCTAGATGGTATGACAAGAAGGTGAAAGTAAAAGAGTTTGCCGATGGAGATCTGGTCTGGAAATTGATTTTACCGATTGGGACTAAAAGTTCAAAGTTTGGGAAGTGGTCTCCTAATTGGGAAGGTCCATATCGGATAAATCAGTCTGTTCCTGGTAATGCATATATTTTAGAAACCCTCAAAGGGGTTGTGTTTCCCAGAGCGTTAAATGGAAAATATTTAAAGAAATATTACCCTAGTATCTGGATAGATGCATAAAAGTATAAGTGCCGATAACAGTACTATCGGCTAGAATTATGCAAGGATGTCAATGTCTCATAAAGTGCCGATACAATGAATAAGATTACACGTTCAACAAGGATTGGATAGCTAATATCGCACGTAGGCGAATCTGGTCGGCTTCCTCCATTTCTTTGATATCGTCATCGGTAGTACCCTCTACAGGCTTGAGTTTTTTCTTCATGGCTAAAGCTTTGCGAGCTTGGATATCTCTTTCTTGCTGAAGGGCTTTGACGGCATTGGGTAGCTGGCTTTCTTCTTGTTGAGCATGAGTTAAGGCTGCATCGATTTCTTTCAATTCAGCCAATAGAGCTATCTTCCTTGTTGATAGATCCAAGATTTTCTGCTTAAGCGCAGCACCCGAAGTCTGCAAGTTGACGATGCCCTTGTGCTTCTCATCAGCGATTTGTTTCAGTTGTAGCATCTCTTCTTTGAGTTGAGCTTGAGCTGCTCTATCGGCAATGCGCTGAGCAGCCCGTTGATATTGCAGTTGGCGGCTTTCTAAGTGGGCTGCTGGGAAGAGTACTTCTTCAACATCGGCAGGGACCTGGCCACGAATTGTTTTGAAAATTGCCTTTGCGGGGTCCGAGTCATCTACCAGTTGGGCGGTTCCTTGCTGTAGCAAGTTCAGGAGGGTTTCCAACTTGGATTTAGTCTCTGCCGATATTGTTCCCAGCGCAAGGGAAGAACTTGTCTCCTCTCCATCGTCGTCAGAAATGTCAATGGCAAAGGAAAATAGGCTGTTCGGGGAATCTTGTTCCTGAGAGAGAGAAAAGGAGATCAGTTAGGGGTAAGTATGAGTATTGTAAAATCAGCTAGGATTGATCGGTTTACCTGTTTCAAGGCAATTTCCTGTGCTTGACTGGAGGAAGCAACCTGGAGTATGTCATGTGGGGGATCGGCTGAGCTTGCCGATGGGATATCCTCTGTGACTTCATCGGTGGTGGGCTCTTGAGGTATGATGGCCGATGACATTGGGGCAGATGTAGGGATCGGCATAGACCTTTGTCGTTTTGGCTATGCTTCAGTATCTGTTGAAGCTTTGCGCTTTGCTTGGGCATCGGCAACGATTGGCTGGGGGGCATCGACACTTGTTGGTTGTGAAGCTTGGACATCTGGTATGTTTGCCGATGTACCCAATTGTTGCTGCAAAACAAGTGTAAGATATGATATTTAATAGATAAAATGTAAAGTCAAGAAGCTACCTCTGAAGGTTCATCGAAAGAAGTGGTGCTTGATATCGGCGGAATTGCCGATGACGATCCAGTAGCAGCTCTTACCCCCCCGATGATTAAGGTTAATACAGTTTGTGATCGGCATAAGTGAAAATAAACAAGGTTGTTACCTTAAATGCTTTGACCAAGGTTGTAGCAGCGGCCGATGGAGTAGCCCTGGATGTAGCCAATTTGGACTTAGAAGTGATGGTCTTGGTACGAATCTTCTGGTGGGTCAAAGCAGCTAAGGTGGGAGCGTTGTAGCCGATCGGCGATGTTGGGGAAACAGGCCGGAGATTGAAGGGTTTCCCACTTTTGCTCACCGATGGTGCTGGGTTGTTAACCTGTTACAAGAGAATCAGTTACTGATATATGAAGGGAAAAGCAGAAGGGAGTTAAAGGAAACTTACTGCGTCGTCAGGGATGGCATATTCAGGGTCGATCATGTGCCGATATGTGTGAGCAGAAGTTGCGAACAGTTGTTCTTTCCACTCTCGCCACCATTGCTTATATGACTCGGTGATGAAAGATATTGGTGTCCAGGTGGATATATCAACATCTGTAGTATCGGCATCGGGGGAGAGTTGTACTACCTTGTTCCAATCTGTTCCACAGGTGATTGTTTCCCTGGGTTTGATCACATCGGCAAAGCAGAGTTTGATTGGCAGTTGCCCAAAAGCCAATTGGCGGGATACTGCCGATGGGTTGTAAAATTCATATGTAATGTTGGTGTTTTTCCCGCTGCTGAATGTGTTTACTGGAATTGCCCTGGGAGTGATGATAGCCATCATGAGCTCATTATCTTGATTCAGAGTGTCATCGGCAAAGTTGAAAAGAAGGGGGAATCTGTTTTCTTCGTCGATATAAGGCACCCAGGCCCTATGATCACGAGAAAGACCATTGTAGAAGCTTTGAAAGAATCTACCGATTTGGTCTTCGTTGGCTTCTGTTCCAGGAAGGACAATTATGGCTTCACCAAAATTGAGGGGTGAGCGTGTTGCCGATTCATCATCCCCGAGCACATAGTCTTCAGCAATTTCTCGTGGGAATTGTTGAGCAAAAAAGTCCCATTGCAAACGTTTGTGCATATGGGCATTCAGCCACATGTTGATAAACCACCACGGGCCTCCCAGGTTGCCGATGGGTTCGCCAAGCAAAAGTTTCTGAGACACTTGATGAAGAAGATGATAAGTGGAGCTCAGAAGGTATCGGCCAAGAGGAAACCTTACGCCATTAGCCAAAAGTTCAGCTGCAGGGAGGAAGGCGTTGGTTGGTCCTACTGATCGACCACAGAAGATAAATTTTTCTAACCACATATTCAGGAATGTGGCATGTTCCCTCTGGCTAAGTGTCCCGGTTTTCTGGTATTCTTGAATATATCCTGTCCAACCGCCGATGTTGCGGGTATTCACCCTATATTCAGACTTTCTACCATAGATGGAGCCTTCATCGGTAGTTGAGATGTCCAAGCCAGTAAGCATGTGGACATCGGCAAGGGTAGGAGTAGCTGGGCCATGTCCAAACATAAAAGTATTGGTCGTGTCTGACCAGAAATAAGCAGCTGCAATTATCATTGATTCATTTTTCTGCATATCGGCAATAGAGAGCCTGATGCATTGGTCTAACCTTCGTTCTGCCCAGTATACTTGCATCGATCTATTAACCCTCAAGTACCAATCTTTCCACCCTTTGGTGGTTTTGGGCCAAGATCGGAATGTGTCTTTCCACAAATTCAGAGAGAAATTTTGGGCTCTAAAGGGGATTCTGTTAACCTCTGCGTTGATCAGATCGGTTGGATCTGGGTTGCCCATTGGTCCAAGGCATTGGACGTGCGGCTGATCGGTTGGGATAACTAATTTGTTGCGCAGTTCCTAAGGTTATGGAATCCAGAAGACAGAAGAAAGGAAAAATCACCAACTGAATGAATTTGCAAAAAAGATCAAAGCAAAAGGTAATGGAAGTGGAGCGAACCGCGGGGACGTCGAAGTTGATGGCCATTGTCTTGAGGAAGGTGGAGGTACGAGCCGGAAACTTGAAGTTAGCGCCGGAGAAGGGTTCTGGTTGGTTGAGGTCGCGCGGTTGTTCGTCGGCGTCGCCGCCGGAGAGAGAGAATGCCAAGGATTGGAGGCTGAAGGTAGAAAATGAGGGTTCCGGAGAAATCTATTTATAAGCCGCCCAGGATAAGGGTATTTTGGACTTATCTCTATGTCGCGCGCATATAGGTCAAGGCGGTTCAGAGGGATATGGTAACTGTTCGCGCGATAATCAGGGGATTGTACAGATGAGTTGATGACAAGTAATTATGACTTGGAGGGGATATCGATATATGATATTTTAATTCTGAAAATGGCAGCATTATCATGTTAAGATCTTGCCGATGGGTTATTGTTTCGGTATCTTAACCATAATCAAGGCAAGAGTGGTTGGTGATTGTGCGGTATTTACTGAAGTGCGTGAATCAAGATTAGGTTTGATTGGATTTGATAACAAATCAAGTTTTGGCTTGGAGAATGAGTTACGGTAATCGGGCAAAGGCAAGCGTTATCTGGAGTAAATTTCGGAGCATTAATGGTTTTATACTCTGAAATTAGGGGGCATGTGTTGACACCGTTTTTTTGCACGTGTCAAAATAATGGGAGTGGACTAATCGGCAAGGGGAAAGTTATTGAATACTTTGATAGCCGATGAAAGCCGGTTTGTAAAGATGGTTGCCGATAGCTGGTGATGGTCGATGGAAAGGTTGATTTGGACTCGGGCGTTGCCGATGAGGTTAGAGGTGTTATTGTCGATGCCGATGAAGGGAGGCTTGAGGACTACTGCTGATAAAACATGGAGTATGCCGATGAAGGGAGGCTTGAAGACTACTGCCGATGAAACAGGGAATATGCCGATGAAGGAAAACTTGAAGACTACTGCCGATGAAATAGGGAGTATGCCGATGGGAAGGAGGACGGTGAGATTTCCATCGTAATTGAGGCGGACAGGGAAATAGATAGGAGTTGATTTCCTTTTCTATATTTGTTAGGGTATGATTCATGTAAGAGTCACGTGTTTCCTTAGATATGGGATTGGTGTCCTAGTTGTGTTTGGTTGTGTCTCTTTAGATCAGGGTATAAATATGGAGTAAGGGGCAATGTAATAGACATATATCAATCAATATCAAAACCAATTTTTACTCCTATTCGCATCTACTTACTTTTCGGCGACTTCGTCAATTTGCATATTTTTCCTTTTTTTACGAGTTCTCATTGATTCGGCGAGCTGCATCGTTTCAGTGCGACCTTCGGCGATTCTTGAGTTCCGCGTGATCACCTCTTGGCCATGACTTCCGGGCGTATCGCTGTTGTCAGGACCAAAGTGTTCGTATCTTCATCCTTGTCGATTAGCAGGTCAAATCGACTGGCACGCTTTGGATATCGATTCGGGTATTAGCCCTTTGTGTTTGCAGATCCACTTTTGCATCAACAAATCTGAGGTTCGGACATAGGAGCACCAGTGCCGGGGTGGGCCATGGTCTTAGTGAAGGCCAAGGTGAAAGTGGTCGGGCCAATAAGCATGGCGGGGAGAGCCATAAGGCTCCACTTCTGGCTCCTCCTCCACCACCGCCACCTCTAATGACTCACGTGGAGATGATGGCGGAAATGATGGCTGCTCGCCGTGAGTCAGCCCGTGCCATGGAGCTGCTGGCACAGGCTATTGGTGGCTTCGCCCGTGGGGGCCATGGGGGCAATGGTGGGAACAGGGGTGGTGCCCGTGGTCCTGAGGGACCCTACTCATATCAGGATTTCCTAAAGACACACCCACCCATGTTCACACTATCGACTGAGCCCCTGAATGCGGAGCATTGGCTTCGCATTCTGGAGCATAAGTTTCTGTTGCTCACTGTGACTAATGAGCAGAAGGTGCACTTTGTAGCGCAACAGTTGTTGGGGTCCGCAAGTGCATGGTGGGATACCTTCAATGCCATGTAGCAGCCAGATCACCGGGTGACCTGGCAGGAGTTCACCGCAGCATTCAGAGAGTTTTATATTCCTGTTGGTGTTCTCAACAGGAAGCTGACAGAGTTTCTAGACCTTCAGCAAGGTAGTATGTCCGTGATGGACTACATCAATGAGTCCAACCACTTGTCCTAGTATGCTGGAACTCATGTGGATATAGATGAGAAGAAGAGGGACTGCTTCTATCGCGGCCTCTCTTGCAGCTTACAGAAGGAGTTGTATACTAGGAACTATCAGACCTTTAGGGCGATGATGAATGTTGCCATCGCCATGGAGGGTTTGCAGTAGGATTCCCAAGCAGAATGGAAGCGCAAGCTGGTGGCTATGGGGTCTTCTAGTCACCCCCATACTTAGAAAGTACAGGTTGTTAGGTGGATGCCCTATTAATCTTCAGGCGGGTATTCATTTCGACAGCCTCAGCAGACTTTTTAGGCTCCTTCTACACAATATCATGCACCCACTCAGCAGGTGCAACCTCAGCAGCCTCAGGGACAGTAGGTCTCACCTCGCCAAGGACTGGGGAACAAGCTTGGTGCTTGTTTCAAATGTGGCAAGGAAGGCCACTATCCTCGAGAGTACCCACAAAACCAGTCGGCCCAGTCTGCTCAGTCATCAGCTAACTCCAGGCTAGTCAAGCGGACAATGATCAAGAAGAAAGTGCCAGTCAGTTGATCTGGATAGGTGAATTTCACGAAGGCTGAGCAGATATTGCAAAATGAACCAGTGATGGCTGGTATGTTCACCATTGATTTCTATCTAGCTTATGTGTTGTTTGATTCTGGTGCATCATATTTATTTATGAGCATGGGATTTGTAGACCAGCACAATATACCTATTATGGCTATACCATTTGCCTATAGAATCCGTACTCTGGGTGCATAGATGTGCATCAATACTTGGACGAACATAGTGAGCGTAGTATTAGCCACTCACACTTACCGTCTCACAGAAACCGACCAGCCTCAATTGAGCCGTTGTTGGTGTTGCAAACAACTACAAGTGCTGCCACGATCGTGCGCAAGTTGAAATAATATGAAGCAAATAAATGGACGACAAGTTGCCACATAACATTTTCATTGGTTTATGAGTCTGCAAGTTTCAGATGACAATATTTGTTTGACATAAGTTCGACATAACAAACTAAGTACCAGGAATATAAGAATCCCTCGAGCGCCTCTTGGAAACCTCATCGTCCGGTGGAAGAAGGGGGTAATCATACTCTATTTCAAGAAGGGGGTTACATCTAGTGTGCGTGGGAGGGGTCATCCTGTTACAAATTGATAAATAAAGGGTTAGAGTATTCAAATTAACATTATGTATCATTGCAAAATTTGAACTACTTGTTATGCAATACGAACATAATATGAAAGCACCTGCTGCCCTTGTCTTCTATGCCTGCTAGCCTTGTGACAAGATTCTTTGCAAACGGAGTAAAGATTCCTGCCATGGGTCTCATTGAAGTCTCCCCCATCATACATGTCTTCGACATACCCTCTCATAGCGTCTATGTCCCCCTTGAGTCGCTTCTTCTTCCTCCTACCCTTCCCTACCTTCATTAGATCTAGATGCGGCATGTAGTCATAACCATTATAAGGTGGCCACTGTGTTGGGTCAAGGTATGGCTCAAAGCTCATCTCCCAAATACTAACGGTGTTCGAATGGAGATACAAGGGTGACATATATGGCAGATCCTCATAGTTGTACCCTGAACCCTGCAGGCCGTGATCATATGAGAGCAAGGGGCATGCATGATGTGAGGGACATTGCAACTGCACTCTACCTTTTCAAGATCAACACGGTAGTTTCATCCACCATAACGTTCGCCGCCCAAGCTTGTGCCACCCTTGCCCCATACACTAAAGATATGGCAGCAGGGTCCATACGGCTCGACGGTGTGATGCTTGGCCAATTCCTCGGCCTCCTTCAAATGTTCAGCTCTGGCCTTTCCAAAACATCCCAGCTTAGCTATATTCCTCTACGTAAGTTCTCACCTCTTCACAAAATATTCGTTGCACTTATGAAAGGAGAACTCAACAATTCTAGATACAGGCAACGATCGAACTCCTGTGAATACACGGTTGAAGGACTCCGAGGAGTTAGTGGTCATGATGCCATACCTGAAACCCCCCTCGTCATATTCTAACGCCTACTAAGCCTTCTGTTCCATCTATGCCTCTAACCAGGCCTTTTCCGCTTCATTTACCATCTTGTCTAGTTCTCTCCTTTGTCTCCTTTAACTGGTGCTCTATAAGTGCACAACATATAACCTTTACCTTGTCACATACCTCCTGCTTCTGCTGATGCCGCCAGAAATTAGCGGCAAAGTGTCTCATGCACCATCTATGCACTAGAGGTGGGAACCCATCTATATGCTCAGCTACAGCATTAAGAAGCCCTACGTGATGGTCTGAGATCAAACATATAGTGCGAGATGGGCCAAGCACTTGTACACATAGAAGCCACATGAACCATGACCATGATTCATTATTCTCTCCCTCTGCCAAAGCAAAAGCCATGGGTACTATCTGGTCCTCAGGATCAACAGCAGCAACCATCATCAAGGTGCCCCTATACTTTCATGTCAGGAAAGTGCCATCAACAAGTACGTCTGGCCAACAAAACTGGAATGCATGTTCCGTTTGCATGAACGACCAGAACACACGATAGAGGACATGCCTCAATGGGTCCCAAAAACACATCCCTCCGGTGTCCATAAACCATTTCAAGCAAGGGTTGTAGTAATACATTCCACATAAGATGCGGGGCACCCTGTTGTATGCTTCCTCCCAACTACCCCATCGAATCACCAGGGCAATTTGCTTAGCACGCCAAGCCTTTCCATACTTCACATCGTACTTAACGAAGCCAGATATGGACTGTTGTAAAGAAGACACCGAAATGTCATTATTGTCATCAACGAGCCCTAATATACGATGGGCAAGGTAATGTGCAGTGAGCTGCTGATAATTGTCAACAACGAGCCCTAATATACGACGGGCAAGGCAAGTGTGGGGTTCAACAACTTTAGTTATCCTCCACTTGCCATCACTGTCTCTTTCGTGCATTTAACCTCCACATACAACCGTTTTTGCATATCACGTGGTACCTCAACTCCTGGTCCGAATGAGTGATGGTGTACGGCCTGTGGTGATACACAGCATAGTCCTAAAGGAAGAGCTTCATCTCTGACATTGTATTGAATATCATCCCCTTCCGAAGGATTTCTTTCTCATGGTCATACAATGATTTTCTACACATCTGGAGACCGGTGTCACAAGCTGCCATATCCGTCATGCTGGCATCCCTATAGTTTGGAATGCCTCTGAAAGGTACGTTCATCGACCTTAGTTGCTCAAGCTCAGTCGCTGTGCAAGGTGGTGGTGGAACATACTGTTGTGCTTCATTAATTCTGGCCCATGAATCATAGGGGGTATCATCTGCTGCTAAATCTATGACTAGTCTACCCTGAGCATGGACACCAAGCAAAACCTCAGTTGGTACTGGTAATGGCATAGTATGAACCGGTACTGGCATGGCATCAGTCAGTGTTGGCATAGCATCTGTACATCCTTGGTCATCATTAGAATCGTCTGAATCACTGCTAACTATATCACCGATCCTATCCTCCTCCTCCTGCTCCTCCTCTTCCCGTTCGAACTCATTCACATCGAAGTCATTGCTTATACAGCCTACTGCAGTTGAATGAAACTGCTCCTACGTCAATTGACCATCCAAATCCATGTTATCCTGAATTGCTTCCCCTTCGACCCCCAATTCTTGTTCATTGCCTCCAAAACCATCAATGGACGAGCCCTCCTGAACACCCTACATCCTGTACCCATTCTCCACCACCACCTCAGTCATGGGCACATTGAAACCTTAGAGCACCCTAGTGTAGCGGGACCAGTGAGCAGGGTCGCGCAAAGGTATGAGGACATAGTGTGCCCTAGTCTTCCCAGTATTAAACCTCCCCTTCAGTGTGAAATCACCGCCAAACTTTGTATTCAAACAGACACAAAGGTCGTTGAAGCTAGGAGATTCATCAAACCATTTCAATTCTTCTTCCATATCCTCAAATATACCATCTTCTCTCCTAACACTTCCTCCGTATAAAACTCTAACACAACAATCCATCTGCAAAAGCATTTCTAGAAACTTTATCAAGTCATCAAAATCGTCGTACGTAATGTCCATAGTAATATTAATACCTATTCTAACTATAACTATACTAACTAATATAATATTAGCATCTATACAAGGCTAACTACAACAACTAATTAGACTAAATCTAATATATAACTAGACTCAATAAATATACTAACTAAACTACCTAACTTTACTATCTATACTAACTTACTATATTACCTATACTAACTAAACTAACCAACTATACTAACTATACTTTACTAATTATACTAACTTTATTAACTATAGTAACTACACTAGGGGAGTACCTCGCGGCAGCGGCGCTCGTCCTCGCGGCGGTGGCGCGCTAGACTGGGGCGGGAGGCGTGGGCGCTGGCCTCGGCGGGCGCGGCGGGCAGCCGCCGTGCGTGGCCGGAGGCGGTGGCGCGCCGGCTGCACTGGGCGGCCGGTGGCCGTGCCATGTAGACGTTCGTGGCGCGGCGGCGGGCTGGCGCGGACAAACGCGGGCGCAGCGGCCAGGCGCGGCCGGGCGGGCAGGCTGCTCGGGCAGGCGAGGCTGGCCACGGGGTGTTTATACGGCTCTGCTGCACCACGGATCAGGGTGCGACACTGTCGCGCCAAGATCGGTGGCACGGCAGACCTCGCCACGTCAACGGTCAGTCGGTCCGGTCGTCGCCACGTCAGCTCCATGCGACGCCACCATGCATGGCGCGGCACACCATGGCAATAGGCGCGGCCAAAAGTGTTAGTTTTGAAAATAAAAACAGACAGTGTTAGATTTATAATTAGTTTACAAAAAGTGTTAAAATTAAAAAAAAATCCAATTCCCTTAGGATATATTCTGGATAGTGCAAAGTTTATAATCTGCATGAAAGACGTTAGATTCTAAAAGGAGACACTTATATTTTGTGTACAGAATATAAACATGAAAGTTTCCTAGGTTCCAAAGGTGCGTATATATTCTGCATGAAAGAAATCGGGACGTACTTTATTTAATTGCCCTAATTAATTAATGTCAAGAAACTAAGGCCCTGTTTGGTTGGGCTTTTGGCTTTGGCTTTTGGCCTCAAAAGCCAAAAGCCCAACCAAAGGGGCTGCTTTTGGAGGGTGCTTTTTCAAAAGCAGCTGCTTTTCCATAGTTTATTTTTGAAAGCTGGGTTGACCCTGCTTTTGGCTTTTGGCTTTCTGCTTTTCGAAATTGGTGGAATAAAAAGCTCTTCCATAGTTGTTTCAAGAGAGATAAAGATAAAAGGTATATTTTATACTTGTTTAACCAAATAGCTTTCAGCTTTTCTACCGCTCACAGCCCACAGCAGCTTTTCCACAGCTCACAGCCCACAGCAGCTTTTTCCCACAGCCACAGCTCAACCAAACAGGGTCTAAGTGTCTATCCACACGTCAATTTATATAGAACTAGATAAATTCTCCGCTGCGGAAATTTTGTTGGCACTAATTTTAAAGAAAAGACTAAACAAGCAGCAATGAGACAAAGGGAAAAATAGCAGAATATTTAATTAGGAATGTGTGCATGTGTGCGCGAGTCATTGGAAGAACCGATCGATGAAAGAGAGATAGAGGCCAAGGCCACCACAAGAGGATTTCTCGGTGGCACATCCTGGTAATAAATCTATTTTAGTTACAGAAGATTTGAAATTTGAAATGAAAAATGAGAGAAAAATAATAATGTTGCAAGCCAAGCGGGGACAACATATAGCTGGTTTTGTTGATGCTATCCAGGTGTTTAGCTATAAGAAGAGAGTATTGTAGGGTGCAGAGAGATGGGGAGATGAAGTTGTGGGTAAATATAGTTGTGATCCTAACTTCCAATGGGAAAATATAATTTAATTGGTACTGATTGTATCTTAAATCTGTGAGAACACAAAATAAAAAAATAAAAAAAAGGACCATGGGATAAGACCCTCCTATGGATTTCAAATAAGAAGGTGCTAGGCTTGGAATCCAGGTCAGGCGGGAGAGTCCCAGAGCTCACTGCTCTGACCGGTCACGCCGCGAGAAAGCTTTGCTGCGATAACACAAAATAGTGATACAATGCAAAGTTAACACTAAACTTGTTACCTTGAGAGGACGTTATTGGAAGCCTGGAAACAAACAGGAAAGAATAACAATTATTGGTTAGAAGACTTACTGTTATGGTTACCTGATTGATCGATTCGAATTCTGATTTCAATAGAAGGAGCGAGAGAAAACAATGAAAAGCTGGAGGAACAAGAGCTACAGGGCATTACCGTACCGCTAGCTACTGGTATTGGGAGATGATGCTTAACTTGCCGGATGCGTGTATGTATCCGAAAGGGGAAATTGTGTTCTTACTCTTGTTTGGGAGTCTAATTATAATTTTATCTCTATTTTTTTGTAACATTGTGATTTTGCCCTCACTTTTATGAAATGAAAGCTCCGTTTACCCCTGTTTTGGATGACCGTTAAATGCACTTGGAAAAAAATAAATCAAAAAAAATCAAAATATCTAAACACAAAGGCAAAAGACTAAATTGCCCCTTATCTCTTCGTTCTCTTCGTCATATGTTCAGAAAAAAACAGAGGCACGGGTCGCTCGCTCTCTCTCGCTATTCACTCTTCTCTTCTTGCCGTCCCATTCCCATCTCTCCCTCCCGTCGGCCAGCAGCAGGGCACCTGGCACGTGGGTGCGCAAGCGCGCGCGGGCGGGCGGCACGGGGTGCCGTTTGGCGAGTACGCGGCACGGGGGGGGGGGGGGGGGGGCAGGCGGCAGGCGGCGGTGAGCGCGCAACCCCCCATCCACAGACGACTGGGCCGGCCGTCGCTGCTACTTCGGCCCCTTCGTCGGCGACGAGCATCACCAGGTACGCCCCTCCCCTTGGTCTTCTCTTCCTGCTGTGCGAAACTGTGCGCCCAAGCCCTAACATACTATTCGTATTCGGATCTGGAGGGTACGGCACCGTGGTACTGCTGCACTGCCGGTTGCACGACCCGGTGGGTGCGGAGAAGGTTGCATCGGGCCATCATTCTGAATTCTGATTCCCCGAGTTGTTTTTGCTGCTATCTTGACTTGACGACGCGGAGCCGTGCACTGCACTGCACTGCAATTGCATTGCAATGCACTACATGTATGGCCGTGTGAATCACTGAATTGAGAGTGCACCTGCGCCTGACCATGGGCACTCTGGCATGCCGCAGCATGGTCGGGCGGCAGGCGCCCCGAGCGGGCAGGCCTCCAAGCGCTACGCCATGAGAGGACAGGAGCAGCGAGCCCGGCGAGATGGATTTATGCGACGTTGGTGAAGAGATTAGGTAAGATTTGGAGCTCATGTGATTTGGTCTGTAGGAAAATTAGTATCAATCTGTAGGAAGAATGAGTTTCTGTCTGTAGAGCGATTTAGCTAACTATGTATTCGGTGATGTGATTTGTAGGCCAAATCACATGGATATGAGCCTTGTTGTTAGAGTTCTGTCATTTTTCAGTTTGCCTGATGGGGGACCAAAATCATGGCAATAGGGTAGAACCTTGCCTACTCAAGTTGTTGGCATGCATAGCTTTGACCTACTGCAGCTAGTTAATTTCATAGCTGGGCACTACATGTGGGGTTCAAAACAGTACATAAGTTTATGGCGTGCATTGGATGAAATTTCTAGAGGACCTTCTATTGAGATTAAAACTGATGAGCAGTTGCTTGAGTGGTTTGAACTCAATAAAGAGAAGGGAAAGGTGTACATTAATGTCCAAATTAATGATTTTGAGGGTCCATTGCAATTTTCACCAACAAAACATAGGTGCCACCCTTCTGTAAGGAATAGAGTGTCCACCAATGAGATAAACACTGCTGAGAGAGCCACATCCACAAACAAAAAAGAGAGAGCCACCAAATCCAAAGCAAAAGGCGCACACCATGATGAGGGTGTAGGAGTTGATGAGGAGGGCATATATTCTGACACTGATTCACTTGTGGCAGCAAGTGATAGCAGCTATGATAGTGACTTGGCTGCATCCTCTGATTCTTGTGATGATTGCTCTGACCCTGAGTTTAATCCCGATGAACCAATTGTTGTTGTTGATGATGATGATGAATATGTGTAACACCCCGGTGTTATGCCTGCATTTAGGCATTACTAATCATACATATCATGCATCATCAAGCATCCTAATCATACATGCGTAATCTTGCATATAACAACTGAAACATTACTTCAAAACATACGAAACATGTTTGTGAAAAGTAAATGATGCATACACTTATTAGAGTTGTTTTGCTTTGATTCTTGCTTGCTAGTTGAGTAGAAACTGTTGGTTATTCTTGTAAATCATCTAGAATTGTTTAGCACAATTTTTGGAGCAAGGTTTGTATTCAAATTAATTCAAAATTTTGCTTCCAAAGTAATTTCCCAAAATTAGGGTTTTGAGTTAAAATTTAACTTTGATTCTATAATTTAAAATCTAGATAGAATTGGACTTTGGTCATAAAAGCAAAGTTGTAGGGAATTAAATTCTAAGCAACTTTCATTTTTGGTACATTTTCAAAAGAGGTCATTTTCTTGCTCAAAATAATGTTTGAAAGTTGGCATTTAAAAATATCTTGAAAATATAAATTGAAAATCTTCATTTCCTTTTTCCTGGGCCGCCGCCTCGTTTCTCGGCCCACGGCCGAAGCCGGCCCAGTGAAGCCCCGCGCCGCGCCAGCTCGCCTCGCCCCGGCCCAGCCCAGCGCGCTAGGCTGCCTCCGCGCTCGCTCGCCCGCTGGCGCGCCGCGTCGTGTCCCGACCGCGTCAGGGCGCGCTCTCTGCGTGGCCGCCCTGCGCTGGCAACGCCCGCTGCGCGGCAGCCACGGCCTGACTCCACCTCCACGCGCGCGCCTTCTTCTGCCCCGCAGCGCTGCCTCCTCCTCATTCCTCCTCCCGCTCTCTCAGCCGCAGAGCAACAGCAGCAGCTCACGCCTGCGCGCACCACGAGCTCGCCACCGCCGCCGCCGCTGCCTCGACAGCAGCATACCCCTCCCACGCCTCCATTCCCCGATTCACGCTGCCAGCAGCTCCGCCTAGCCTCCCTGCTTCGCTTGCGTTCGCTTGCAGCCGCCGTCGTCGAGGTAAGAATCAAGCGCGGCCGCCTCCTTCCTCTCCGGCGAGCGCACTGCCGCGGCCAGGTGGCTCGTCACACCGCCGGGCCACCTCCACCATCCCAGCCGTTGCGGCTCGGCATGGCGTACACGCTGGCACCACCCGCACCACCGGGAGGGCTTGCCGCCGGTGAGCACCGGCCGGCGAAGCGCCTCCCCTGCTCTCGGTCGCTGACCAGCAGGGCCCAGCCGCAGTGGCGTGGCCTTTGCCCGGCCGAGCTGGGCCAGGCTGGCTTGGGCCGAGCCCCGAGCCAGGCCGCCGCTCGCCCCTTCGCTCGGACTAAGCAGGCCGATTGTGGCCGTGGGCCAGTTCGTTTCCACGGGCTGGCCCAGTAACGTTTAAATGATTTGATTTCTATTTATTCTTTATTATTTGAAATCTGAAATGGTTTGAAAAATGTTTGGATGATCAAACTTGCTCCAAATTTGTTGAAACAAATTTTGCTAGGTTCCTTATCATCAGATCTACTTGGGAAAATTATTGCACGTCATTTTTGGGATACTTTTCTGTAGGATTTTATTTAATCATGAATATTGCTGATAACTTGAAAAATATGTAGAAAAATCTATAGGCTTCGTAAAAATATGATTCCAAGTTTGTTAATCTTATTATGTAATGTACTTCCTAGGAAAAATATGTTTCATGCATGTGCTGTGGGAAAATTTTGAGGTGTAGTTCAAGTACCATTAATGGCTGAATTTTGTTATTTTTGCTAGAGAGCAAACTTTGTATAAAACATGCATGTGAAAATTTTTGGACAGTCATTATATACCATGAAGAACCTAGGAAAAATAGTAATTCTGTTGTTTGACACTTTTCATAGTACAAAGTAATTTCATGCTCATTTTTATGCTATAGCTTGTCATTTTTGTGTAGGATAGTTTACTTATCCAAATGCCATGAAATTTTTATGGTAGTCTGTTTAGGGTAGTAGTATGCTACTGTAATTTTCTCAGATTTTTAGGAGCATCAGAAATATAGGTTGCTATTCAAACCTATTATTAATTAGGGTTTAAGCAAGTGTTGCTTTAAGTGTGATTAAGAAATTAGTAAAGCTTTGGTGTATCTTTGAAGCATTTCATAAGATAGGTTAACTTAACATATTAGTAGTAGAAGAAAATGCAGTAGATGACATGTGCTTGTAGTATAGTTTCTTGGATGATGTTGACTACCTTGCATTTAAAACTATCCATTGCATCCATCTCCTTCGATGCACCGTTTGCATAATCACTTACGCGCATTGCATCATACAGGATCGCAAACCGAGAACCTAGTCATCATACCCGAGGAGCCAGAGGAGCAGCTCGAGGTGCAGCAGCAGGAAGTGCCAGAAGCCGACGAGGAGGATGTTGAGGAACTTCCGGAGTGCCCCGATCACCGTCCGAGCTCCTTCGAGAGAGGCAAGCCCCGGAGCATTTTTCTCCCGGTTTGCAATTATTTAATTAAATACTTTACTTTAAATTGATGCATTACGTTCAGGAGTTGTTTGCAACCGTTGCTGCATTATACCTTGCTTACCTTTGTTATACTATATCCTTGTTACCCCTGGTATCCGCAGTCGAGTCAATGCTTAGCTGGCTTAGACCGGTAGAAGTCGGGTGATTTCCTGTCACCTGCGAGCTATAGGTGGTTACCTGGATCTGCTTGGATGACTATGAAGTCATGGTATAACTAAGTGTTAAATGAAGTTGAGACCGGACGGAGACTTGCAGAGTTTTGGACTGTAGTGCTTCCGTCTGTGTCGATTAAGGACCGACCATTGTTGGGCCTCGAGTCATGTTGAACGCATGCCTTACATTTAGCTGGCCGGATAAAGTACCTTCCGACCACGAAGCTGGGAGATTTTTCGGGCCGAGTAGATTGCCCGCAACGCACTGTACCGGAGCAAGTGTGGTAGGACACGGGGGCGGGATGATAAGACCAAAGTGCAGTCGGTCGGCCCCCGGGTACATGTGGTTCCTGGCAAACTCGAGATTCCTGGAAAGTTGACTCGGTGATCAATATCTCACTTTAGCGGGTGAGTGAGGTTTGTGTAAGGAATAAATCACCAGCTGGTTAGAAATCGATTCGAATCGCCATCGCTCCTGGATAGTGAGCACTTGACTTGAGTTACTTCATCGTAGTAAATGTTATGGAACACTTGGACAGTTATAGTGAATATGACAGTATGGAAATTGTTTAATGATCATTGGTTATCATTATCTGCTTAATCACATGTTTACTCTAGAATAGGTGCAAACCTAGTTGACAGGTTAATAATAATTAACTTGGCAATAACGCTTTTAGAAAGGTTCTTGAAATGCTAAAATGCTTCTTTTTGCAAATGAGTCAGCTACCCTACTATAAGCCCTTCATAATCCTTGGTGTCAATTATTTTCGGTTATGTCGGGTAAGTCTGGCTGAGTACCTTCTAGTACTCAGGGTTTTATTCCCACTTATTGCAGATGGGCAGATGTATTACGGCTACTGTATCAACTGCCTTTATCCTGCGATGGGTGATGCTTAGGACCATGGGCATGGTCATTCCTTACGTCTTATCTGATGCTTTTGTTGGAGATGATCATCCGCTGGCACTATATTTCAACTCTACGTGTGTGTGTGTGATTTGAACAAAAGACTTCCGCTACTTTCATTCGAATTGGTTTGTAATAACTATGTTGAAACTCTGATGTATTTGAGATTGCGAACTTTTATGTAATATGTGATGGTGACCGCTAAACTTATTACGATCATGGCTGGGACACGAGTTAGTTTGAAATCCTTCGTGATTTCACGGACTACCGGGTTATACGGGCTTAAGTTTGTCAATCGTCTGCTCTGGTGGATGATTTTCTTACTTAATTTCGTATAATTGGTCGGTTCTGTCACAGCTGGTATCAGAGCATGGTTTAGCATGTTACTCTTCACAAGTGTATTTAAAACAAAAAGGCATTTGGAAAACGTGATTTTTAAAACTATAAAGTGTGCCAGTGATCATATCCTTTATGCCCAGTTAAGGACTTTAGGTGGCTTAATTAAGTACTGACTGGGGTTCTTGCATCATATTTCTCTTTCGTCGCTCATACGGCGTGCTATTGTATGAGTGCCACTTGTACTATATCGGTATGATGCACCTGTCGATGCATCTCATATCGCTTGTATTATGATTGGATTTTCAACTTGAATGGGAATTCTTTTTAAACCCTGGCACCACGTGCCTACGTCACCTACTACCAGGCTCGGGGACTAAGTGGGCACACTTCACCTTGTGGTGAATGTGTTTATTTAATTGACCCCTGCGCTCTGACTGTTGGCCATAACAACTACTATAGAAGGGTCACTTATATTTCTTTTCAAAAATACAAGTGGGCACACTTGATCAGGAAAGAAATCTTTTTCTTTTTTCTTTAAGAGCACCATGCTTTCTTCGGACAACCGGAATCTTTGGCTATAATCGTGGTCTACTGCTCTCTGTACTGATCAGAATGTTGGCGCATTTGATTGGTCAATGTTTCAATCAATTGCAAATGACATGAAGATGGATTGCATTAGTCGAAGGAGATCAAACAGCGTGTCGCATCATAATACATGGTGCTCGGGGACTAGCTGTGGGGGTATTAACCCCTATACCCTTACGGTTAGGCTTGGGCCAGCCCGAATCAGAGGGTCCGGTCCACCAAAAGACAACACGCGGCCTGGCTAACCTGTTCGAAGTCCCACGCAAGGAGTCAAGACAGATTTGGTGATCAAGCAAGACCCTGGTCGGTTAGAATAGGAATCCTTATCCGGCTACCTATGGCAATTGTAACTGGCTAGGATTAGTTTCCAGATCTGTAACCCTGCCCCCCGGACTATATAAGGTGGGCAGGGGACCCCTCTAAAAAACATCTCTCATTGACATACAGCAATACAATCAGACGCAGGACGTAGGTATTACGCCTTCTTAGCGGCCGAACCTGGATATAACCTCGTGTCTGTCTTGCGTCACCGTCTTGTTTGTGGCCTGCGCATCTGTCTGCCGACAATCTACTACCTTGGGCATACCCCTAGGTAGACTGCCGACCATATTTCGTCGATAGATACCAATGTTAGTATCTTTAGGACCATCCGTGGTGTAGATCAGTAGGGTTTCATTGGGTTTCTCGTAGAAATGGTGTGTACGGAGAAGGACAGAGAGGGAGAGGGAGAGTTAGGGTTAGGCACTGACCATCGATAGGCATTGAGGAAGCGGATCCGGCCATCATAGGTTCGCCGGTGAAGATCTACGCTAGGCAGCGATGGTCGGAGAAGAAGGGCATCGTAGTGGAGACTGGGGTGAAAACCGTGGTGGCACAGTGTCGTAGCGGAGGCAGTGCTTCCCGTCACTGGCTGCGCCCCTCTGTTAGATCAGAGTAGGGTTTGCTGGTGGGGCGTATGGCTCAAGCCAACCTCGTGCTGAGAGCCACCAGCCCCACCTCTATTTAATGCGCAGTGTGACGGGGCCCACTAGCCATAGGTGAACTGAGCCCCCGATCAGGGCGCGAGGTCAAGGTCCAAGTGGCCGTTGGGCCACTGTGGTTGGAAGATCAAACCAACATTCTCCCCCTTGATCTCCACTCATATTTTAACTTTAAACTTTGATTTTAATCCCTTTCACTTTTATTTGTTCCATCACAGATTAGTGCATAGAGCATGCTTCATCGTCACGGTCAATCGCCGATAGATTTAACAGCTACAATACACATCCCTGTTTTGAAACAGATACTTTAACTTTGGGCCCTTTATTGTCTGGAAATCATAGGCTTTCCCTTAAACCCATGTCGACTGTGTGTTCTCTGAACACACTGGGTGTTAACTGTTTCTTTGGAGCTTTTCCACAATAAAACTCCGACTGCGAGTGTTAGCTACTATGTGGGTTTCACTAAACATCTCGCCAAAATTTAACATCTGTACCCACAACTATTTGAGAGTACTTATTCTTTCTTACTCACCATGAGGCCTATAAATCTTTGTACAATTGCAAAACATTCTCAACTCCATTCCAGTGATCTATATCTGGACTGGACTTCTGCCAAAACATCCCGGATACATGAACTATGTCAGGGTAAGTTCTTACTTATAAACACTCATTAAGCTTCCAACAGCTGAAGCATATAGGACATCCTTTCGATCTCACATTGGTTCTTGGAACACTGAAAGTTCCCAAAACTATTTCCCTTTACTATAGGAACAGGTGTAGGTTTACTCACATATATATACTTTATTTCTTTAGAATCTTCTCTAAGTATACACTTGAGATAGTTCTAATACCCCTTTTCCTTTTGTCTCGGTAAGTTCCAATTTCTAGAACGAATGACGCTTTACCAATATCATTCTCATTGAAACTTGAGGACAAGAACTGTTTCTTCTCCAACAGTAGATTAACATCACTACTAGCGAGTAAGGTGCTACCCACATGCAGGATTAGGAAAATAAATTTCCCATGTTTAAACTTTGCATAAATACAATTGTCCTCTACATTCTCTTTAAACCCAAACTTTCTTATTGTACTGTCAAACTTCAAGTACCAATGTCTTGAAGCTTGCTTTAATCTATAAATGGATTTCTTTAGGCAACATCCCTTACATTCTTTTCCTTCTATGACAAAACCTTTTGAGTTATGCCATGTAAGCTTTTCCATATAAATCCCCGTTGAGGAATGTGACTTTACATCCTTCTGATGTTACTGTAAATCATAATGTGCCACTAACACCATTATGATTCTAAAAGAATCCTTGCATGCTCATTATAATCTATTCCTTCTCTTTGTGTAAATCATTTCGCCATAAGTGGTCCTTTATAGCTTTCAATATTCCCTTTGGATATCTTTCTATATTCCCTTTGGAGTCGCCTTTGTCTTGTAGACCCATTACAGTCTACTATTTTGGCTCCATTAGGAATTTCTTCTAAGTCCCAAACATCATTGGTATTTATCGATTTCATTTCATCTTCCTTTGCTTCTGGCCATTTAGACGAGTGAACGCCACTCATGGCTTTTTCAAATGAGGTGGAATTACCCTCCATTTGAATTTTTTTCTTAACATTGACTCCTTAGTTATCAGAAATATCTGATTTTCTTATTCTTTGAGACCTTCTGGGGCCTCGTGGCACTTCTTTCATATGGGGCTATTGTTACTCTTCATTGCCAAAAGGCAATTGTTCCATAGCCTCCTGTATCACAAGATCCTTATTTACTTATTCATCTTCTTTAAGAGCTAACATCAGGTGTTGTATATGTCATACAACATCAACATGTATTAAGCAATTTGTTGCTCTAAAACACTATAGTGGATATGTAATCCCACTTCTATTCAAGCCTTAGGTATCTACATACCATGCTCTTCCAGATTACTCTATCTTCTGTAAAGATGGTGTATCTTCAAATTTCTTATTTTGGGTTTAATCCGCTAAAAACTCATATCACGTGTTTAGCACTGCCTTGATAACTCTGAACTCGTCCAGTATGAATACTAGCCGACTATGCTATCTTCCTATTGGAACTGTAAAAGGTCCAAGAATTTAGCTATTTCTTTACTTTAGGGGTATCGTTATTATGACCGTCTTACTCCCTCAACAATCACATTCATCTTTTATAGATCACTTTTACCTTCAATGCATAGTATGCATTGCATGATCTGAAGTATGGGGAAGTATCTTTCTTAATTGTCTTTCTTAATTAATCTTACATTTCTCCCCCTCGAAATGTGGTATGAACTTTTCTACCACAATTTCGAAACATTCAGAACTCTTGTGAATGAGGAAACTTTAATTGCTTACTTCATCCACATGATTACATCATGCAAATAAAATTTGTATGGGAGTACATTTTCCTCATTACACTTCAAAACTCAACATAGTCTATTATTATTAATACTTCTACAAGTCATGCTTGCATATCATTCTTATCTTTTGGTTCACATGCAATTTTCTTTTGTTCTTAAACTCATTGAGTACTTAATGACCATGACACAATCAGAGTGTACGGTCAATACTAGGATAGCATAAGAGCTACCCCAAAATTCTCTCCATGTGCGGGATACACTTAGAGCACATGAGTCATCACATCCTTCTCTCGCCATGCGGGATAAGTACTATGCTAAACTCTCCCGCCATACAGGATTGGTTAACATATGTACTATGCCAACTTTACCCCGCCATGCGGGTATTTTCTCAAACTTTTCCCGCCATGCGGGTACTATCACAAACTTTTTCCCGCCATGCGAGATAATTCCCTTGAACAGACATAAGTGCCAGGATTAGCTCATGTTCAATCATCAAATTCAGAAATAAATCTGAATATTCTTTTAACACACATGTTTAATCCAATGTTAGTCAAATTAAACATGTATATGACTTTTACAACTCTCATAAGTGAAACTGAAAATAAATTCTCTACACACCTATGACCGGTGAAATGAAATGCCCTAGGTTATACCTTTGCCTTGTGCATTTCATTCCATCTCCAATGTCGATGCAACACATTCACCAACATAATCGACAATGATATGATCCACTTCATACCATCACATGATCATATTGGTTCATCAATCTTGACTTCACTCGCTTTTCACCGTTGCCTTCGTCCATCGGCGCCAAGTCTTGCTCAAGCTTTACCGCCACACGGTCCATCACTCCAAAGCCTCCGACTTGCCCTTCACGCTTGCAACCGGTCCATCAAGCTAAGTCTTGTCTTGATCTTCTCCACCTTGATCACATGACTCAATGTCATGTCTCATGTGCAATAAGCTCCTTCATCATCACATGTGTGAGCTTTGCAACATCTCCAAACCATTTTCACCTTCACGGCATATGTTGCTCACACACATGTACTTGTGGACTAATCACATGTGTATCTCATATAAACACAATTAGTCCACCTAGGATTGTCACTCAATTACCAAAACCATACAAGGACCTTTCAGCAGGGAAGACTTGTTGCTCTCTTGTCGTAGGTTCCGTCTCTTTCCAAACCGACTTATTAGAGGCGGGGATGGTGGAGCTCCTTGCACCGCACTGAGTCCAGGTCTCAGGAGCGGGGGCTTGGAGTCCAAGTTTGGATGGGGATCTAGACCCTATGATAGGAGGGTGATTGGTTGGTCCTGCTTGTACCTGGGATACAAGCAGGGCGTGTGTTTTCAGGGTGCTTAGTGTCTGGTGGAGGACGAGCGCCTCCGTAAGCGCGTTATTTCGGGCGGTTCTGCCATAGTTGGTATCAGAGTCAATAATGAGTTAGGAGGTTCATCACTCTTTTCTAAAACTTAAAAATTTGACCAACAAAAGTTTTACAAAAAATATGATGCGCTAAAATTATATAAATAAGTATAAGCCATAGCAATATGGTCTATTTAGATAGCGGCACTGGTTTTATCTAATCAATTTTCTGTAGGTACACTGACTTACGTTGCGTAAGAAATCGCTTAGCATATGGAAAGTGAGTGTGCGATGTGCTGAAATTTTGTGAATGCCGCTATATTCCAGCCGGAGTGAACGTATAGGCCGATGCATGCATCATGATAATAGAATTTTGCTAAAACTAAATCCCCCTACACGTATAATTTAGATTAGTAAATTAATAGGACAAATTAAAAGAATGCTTAAATAAATGTCTTGTCATTTCTCTAATCGCTTGCTTCTGATTAGGAAGGTTGTCCTAAGTGGTCGGTTCCTATCTCTTACAGATGAATCTTGTTGACACCATTTTTTTGCACGTGTCAAAATAATGGGAGTGGACTAATCGGCAAGGGGAAAGTTATTGAATACTTTGATAGCCGATGAAAGCCGGTTTGTAAAGATGGTTGCCGATAGCTGGTGATGGTCGATGGAAAGGTTGATTTGGACTCGGGCGTTGCCGATGAGGTTAGAGGTGTTATTGTCGATGCCGATGAAGGGAGGCTTGAGGACTACTGCTGATAAAACATGGAGTATGCCGATGAAGGGAGGCTTGAAGACTACTGCCGATGAAACAGGGAGTATGCCGATGAAGGAAAACTTGAAGACTACTGCCGATGAAATAGGGAGTATGCCGATGGGAAGGAGGACGGTGAGATTTCCATCGTAATTGAGGCGGACAGGGAAATAGATAGGAGTTGATTTCCTTTTCTATATTTGTTAGGGTATGATTCATGTAAGAGTCACGTGTTTCCTTAGATATGGGATTGGTGTCCTAGTTGTGTTTGGTTGTGTCTCTTTAGATCAGGGTATAAATATGGAGTAAGGGGCAATGTAATAGACATATATCAATCAATATCAAAACCAATTTTTACTCCTATTCGCATCTACTTACTTTTCGGCGACTTCGTCAATTTGCATATTTTTCCTTTTTTTACGAGTTCTCATTGATTCGGCGAGCTGCATCGTTTCAGTGCGACCTTCGGCGATTCTTGAGTTCCGCGTGATCACCTCTTGGCCGTGACTTCCGGGCGTATCGCTGTTGTCAGGACCAAAGTGTTCGTATCTTCATCCTTGTCGATTAGCAGGTCAAATCGACTGGCACGCTTTGGATATCGATTCGGGTATTAGCCCTTTGTGTTTGCAGATCCACTTTTGCATCAACACATCTTTTGGCATGCCTAGTGGGACCAATCAATCAATATGTTCAATCCTGAGATCGATTCAGGGAACATTATCGCAGTATCAGAAGAAGATCTCAAGGAAGAACAGAGGCAGGCTATGGAAAAGGCTGTAGAAGAATACAAGCAGCTTTGTCTGAGATCGTTTAGCTTGAACAAGAGTGGACAAGTCATCCAGAAGCAAGATTTGCCGTTGCCTCGGCAGGTTACCTTTGACTCCAATCCTGGTAAACTTCAAGAGATGGTTAATTCTGCAGTAAATCATGCTTTGATTAATCATTCCAATGTGCTGTCCAATACTGTTCATAATGCTGTGGTTCGAACTCTCAAAGAAGGACAAACGGCACCACATTACGTTGGGCCTGCCTATCATCAACCAGAGCCGGCATCTGTCAAAACTCCATCGGCTCCTTTGGCCGTTGTGGGTACAGAAGTTACTTCCCCTCCAGTATTGGCAGGTCACCTAATATTCAATCTACACCGATACAATCAGATCAGGTACTACCAGGAGGGCGAGTTCAGCTTAATACAGATCTATCGGCATCAGCTATGTCAGGCCCTGTGTCTCAGAATAGCCAGATTCCTACTAATTGGTGGGGATATGGCATGCCTCCAGAGTCATCTGCTTTCAATCCTAGATTACCTCAAGTGTTTGATGCAGTAGGAAGAGCGCCTATACCATCGGCCGTTTCGCCGATGGCTCAAGTACCTCAATATGCCGCAACTACTTCTGTGCAACCAACTCCAGGAGGTTTCCAGATGCCTATGGTTCAAACATTCAATTCAAGTCCATCGGCGAGCTTACTGCCGATGCAGCAGAAAGCCCCTGCTATGAGTCAAACTGGGGTTCAGTTCATGCCTCAAACCAGTTATAATTATCCAACAATATCAGCAAATTACCAGCCATCGGTAAGTTTTGTACCGATGAGTTCTAATAATGATTGGTCAGGACAGTTACCTGTTCAACATACAGTTCAACGAAATCAGCAGGTTGCAGGGATTCAACAAGGTCATATGCAAGCTGGTTTCTAGAATCAAGCATCGGCAGCCCAGCCGATGAATCCTTTCCAACAGGCTAATGGACCACAAGTAACGGCAAATATGCCGATTGCTGGAGATCGTGGGCCACAAAGATATGTGGAGGGATGTCAGCAGGCACCTCCTGTAGAAATTCAACCAGTTCGTCAGCAGGAGGCTGATGCTTTTTGGGCCGATAAGATAGCAGAAATTATGAAGGATCAGTTTGGGATAAAGCCCAAGGTCAATACTTATTCTTATCGGACTCCATACCCTCCTGCATACGATTTAATTCCTCTCCCAAATCGGTACAAGGTACCGGATTTCACTAAATTCTCTGGGCAAGATGATACATCAACAATGGAACATGTCAATCGCTTCATTATTCAATGTGGAGAGGCAGCTAACAGAGATGAATTAAGAGTTCGATTATTTTCATCATCTTTGTCTGGATCAGCATTTACATGGTTCATTTCATTACCACCAAATTCTATTATTACTTGGGTTGATCTAGAAAAACAATTCCATAAGTATTTCTTTGCTGGAATCCATGAAAAGAAGCTTACCGATTTAGTAAAATTGAGACAGCGTAATGATGAATCGGTAGAGAACTTTGTACAAAGGCTACGAGATGTAAAAAATAAGTGCTACAGCCTGGTGCTGGATGATCGGCAGCTTGCCGATCTGGCTTTCCAAGGGTTATTGCCACATCTTAAAGACAGATATGCTTCTCAGGAGTTTGAAAGCCTCAGTCATCTTGTGCAAAGGATCTCCGATCAAGATACTAGGGTTTTTGAACCTAAAAAGAACTGGAGTAAAAAGGTATCATTTGTTGAAGAAGTAGGAGATTCTGACTCTGATGAAGAATCAGTTATCGGCTTAGCTGAGTGGGTTAAGAATAAAAAGCCGATATCATGTCCCTTTGGTCAAAAAGAGCCAGAAAAGTTTACCTTTGATATCACCAAGGCCGATAAAATATTTGATCTTCTGCTTCAAGAGGGCCAAATTAAGTTGTCACCTAATCATGTGATCCCATCGGCAGAAGAGTTGAAGAAAATTTTGTACTGCAAATGGCACAATGCAACTTCACACAGTACAAATGAGTGCAAGGTATTCAGGCAACAGTTACAATCGGCTATTGAATCTGGGAGAATTAAGTTTGGTACTTCCAAGGCCCAGAAGCCGATGAAAATTGATCAACACCCTTTTCCAGCAAATATGTTGGATGCCAAAGGAAAGACCAAGGTATTGACGTCAGAGGCTGCTGAGAAAAACGCGTCAGTGGACCCCCAACATCGGATAACTACCGATGATGCAAAGAGTAAGGGTTTGCTAGGAGAAAGCAGTAGTTCCAAAAATCCTCCTCGACCTGGCATTGTGATTACTCATCGAAGGCAGGAGGGTTGGCGTCAACGTAATGACCGATATCGACAACAGCAAGAAATGAGACGTCGGGAAGAATGGAATCGACATAAAGATCATTGGAGATGTCCGTTTTTCATCCATTGCTGGGAAGAAGGTATTAAATTACCAACTGTTGAAAATTGCCCTGAGTGTAATGGTTATTACGGAGTCAATCACTCAGAAAGGAGGTTTCAACTTGGTAATCAGGGTTTGTCTATCAATGAGCCGATCAGAGGCAGAGCATCAGTGCATGATCGGCTGGGGGCAGACTTAGTGTACATGAGAGGCTTGGTAAACGCGCTGGATATTTTCCAAGGAATCAAGAGGAGCTTGAGGAGATGGCAAACGCAAGAGTTCCCGATGAGGAAATATTCTACAGGGACCCTAATATACGTCGTGTAGAACCAACTAGGACTTGTTATCAGCCGGTTTGGAAAACCAAGTTTCCTCGATGGTGCCCAGAGGGTCTGACAAAGATGCAGAGAAGGAGGATGCAACGTGAGCGTCAGGAGGATTTATACCAAGAGGAAAATTCCTCCAATGAAAGGCCTGGTCATCAGCAGTGGCAGGTAAAACACAAAAATAAGGGTCCATCGGCAGATGTTAATATGGTATTCATGTTGCCGATGGAGTTTCTGGCACTATCTGATGAGGAAGAAGTTGTTCTCTCTGATCAAGTAGCTCAACTAACACTAGATCCAATGATGGCTGTTTTTGAGAAACCTACCGATGACGAGAGACAGCATCTTAAGGCTTTATTTGTGAAGGGCAGAGTTGATGGGCAGCCTGTGTCTAAGGTACTTATTGATGGAGGGGCTACGATTAATATTATGCCTTACGTAATGTATCGGAAACTTGGTAAGGGAGATCAAGACTTGACCAAAACCGATATGATGTTGAAAGATTTTGAAGGCAATGTGTCACCGGCTAAAGGGGTAGTGTGCGTTGAATTGACCATCGGCAGCAAAACCTTGCCAACGACGTTCTTTGTTATCAACGGCAAGGGTGCATATAATCTGCTTCTAGGGAGGGATTGGATTCATGCTAATTGTTGTGTTCCTTCTACAATGCATCAATGCCTTGTACAGTGGATTGGGGATAAGATTGAGGTCGTCCCTGGTGATTCTTCTTATATCATCGCATCGGCAGAATCAGATACTTATGAGCGAACTAAATGCATATCAGGAGAAGCTTGGGAAAAAGAGTTCCTTAGAGTTGCTGATTATGAAATTCCACCGATCCAAGCAGTCGGTTCTGAAGATGAGTTTTAATGGATAGGTTTGCCGATGATGGAAAATTAGGTCAAGGGTTCACATCGGCAGATGATTTAGTAGAAGTAGATATCGGTGATGGTGATAGGTCAAGACCTACTTTTATTAGTGCTAAGTTAGATTCCAAGTGTAAGCAGCGAATAACAGATTTGTTAAAAGAATATAAAGATTGTTTTGCTTGGGATTATACTGAGATGCCTGGATTAGACCGATCAATAGTTGAACATCGGTTACCTATCAAATCTGGATTTCGGCCACATCAGCAGCCAGCGCGCCGATGCAACCCTAATGTACTTCCTGACATTAAGGCCGAAATAACTAAATTAATTGAAGCAAAGTTTATTCGGCAATGTCGATACGCAGAGTGGATCTCTAATGTGGTTCCTGTTTATAAGAAAAATGGAAAACTTCGTGTCTGTATTGATTTCAGGAATCTCAACAAAGCCACACCGATGGATGGCTATCCAATGCCGATTGCTGATTTGTTGATTGATGCTGCGGCTGGACATCAAATTATCAGCTTCATGGATGGTAATGCAGGTTACAATCAAATATTCATGGCTGAGGAAGATATTCCCAAGACTGCTTTCAGATGTCCAGGTCATGTGGGGTTGTTCGAGTGGATAGTCATGACGTTTGGTTTGAAAAATGCCGGTGCTACTTATCAAAGGGCTATGAACTTTATTTTTCATGAGTACATCGGCACATTAGTGGAGATCTACATTGATGATGTAGTGATTAAGTCTGGAGATATCACAGCACATTTAGCCGATCTACGAAAGATACTGGAGTGCACAAGAAAGCATGGATTGAAGATGAATCCTAATAAATGTGCATTCGGTGTATCGGCAGGACAATTCTTGGGTTTTATGGTGCATCAGCGGGGCATTGAAATCAGTAGGAAGTCTATTGATGCAATTAACAAGGTGATTGCTCCTGCCAATAAGACTGAATTGCAATCTTTGATCGGTAAGATTAATTTCATTAGAAGATTCATATCTAATCTGTCGGGTAAGATCAAGGCTTTCAGCCCACTACTTAAATTAAAAGCTGATCAGGAATTTGTATGGGGAGTTGAACAGCAATTAGCCCTTGATGAAATTAAGAAATATTTATCAAATCCTCCAGTGCTAGTTCCACCTCAACATGGGAAGCCTTTCAGGTTATATTTGTCAGCTGATGATACAGTTATCGGTTCAGCTCTTATTCAAGAATTTGAAGGGAAAGAACGTGTTATTTATTATTTGAGCAGAAAATTAGTGGATGCTGAGACGAGGTATTCGGCCATCGAAAAATTGTGTCTGTGTTTATACTTTTCTTGTGTCAAATTAAGGCATTATTTGTTATCTGCCGAATGTACGGTGATATGCAAAGACGATGTGGTCAAGTATATGCTGTCGATGCCGATATTAAGTGGTAGAATCGGCAAATGGATTTTAGCATTATCAGAATTTGAACTACGCTACAAATCAACTAAGGCGGTTAAAGGGCAAGTGATGGCTGATTTTGTCACTCAGCATTGTAATATAGTGGACTCTCTGGGGATTGCTCTCTGGACACTTTTCTTCGATGGGTCCACATGTGGTGAAGGAGCAGGTATCGGCATTGTGTTAATTTCACCTCAAGGAAGAAAGTATGAGTTTTCATTGCCGATTGTTGCTACAGCGACAAACAATCAAGCTGAATACCAAGCCTTGATAAAAGGGTTAGAATTGCTAAAGGAGATACGTGCCGATGTTGTTGAAATCTTTGGTGATTCTATGCTAGTTATAAATCAATTGGCTGGAATTTATGGATGCCGAAGTGAAGCTTTGATTTCGTATTATGAAAGGTGTTTGCAATTGTTGAAAGGATTTAGAGATTTTCGTCTTGAACATATCTCTCGATTGCATAATGAGGAAGCTAATCGACTAGCTCAGCATGCTTCAGGGTATCAGCCTATTCAGGAAGTGCTAACATCGGCAGTTGATACCGATGACTGGAGGAAGGAGATTGTCGATTATTTAAAGGATCCATATAGAAAGGTTGAGAGACGTATAAGGTTCCAAGCTACTAAATATGTGCTCCTCGATGATGAATTATATTATCGAACTATAGATAGAGTTTTACTTAGATGTGTTAGCAATGATGAATCGAAAAGCTTGATGGGTGAAATTCATGAAGGAGTATGTGGGGCACATCAATCGGCTTTCAAGATGAAATGGATGATCAGAAGGAATGGGTACTATTGGCCGACTATTCTTGAAGATTGTTTTAAATATTTTAAGGGATGCCAGGGGTGTCAAAAGTTTGGTAATATTCAAAGAGCGCCTGCATCGGCTATGAATCCTATAATCAAACCATGGCCGTTCCGGGGATGGGCTATTGATCTCATTGGTCAGATTTATCCGCCATCGAGTAAAGGACATAAATTTATTCTGGTCGCTACCGATTATTTCACAAAGTGGGTTGAGGCAATTCCTTTAAAAAAGGTGACATCGGTCAATATGATTGATTTTGTGAAAGAGCATATTGTTTACCGATTTGGTATTCCTCAGACTATCACTACCGATCAGGGCACTATGTTTACATCGGGAGAATTTGATGAGTTTGCTGTAGGTATGGGAATTAAAATTTTAAATTCTTCTCCATATTATGCTCAAGCTAATGGTCAAGCTGAGGCTTCTAACAAAGGGATCATCAAACTCATTAAGCGCAAAATTGAAGAAAATCCTAGGAGGTGGCATACAGTATTAAATGAAGCCTTGTGGTCATATCGGATGTCATGCCATGGTGCAACCAAAGTAACGCCTTATCAGTTAGTATATGGACACGATGCAGTATTGCCTTGGGAAATTAAGGTTGGCTCTAGACGAATACGTTCTCAAAATCAGCTGACAGCCGATGATTATAATACTCTTATGAAGGATGAGTTGGAAGATGTGGCGGGTCATCGGTTAAGGGCTTTAGTTAGTATCGAAGAAAATAAGAAAAGAGTAGCTAGATGGTATGACAAGAAGGTGAAAGTAAAAGAGTTTGCCGATGGAGATCTGGTCTGGAAATTGATTTTACCGATTGGGACTAAAAGTTCAAAGTTTGGGAAGTGGTCTCCTAATTGGGAAGGTCCATATCGGATAAATCAGTCTGTTCCTGGTAATGCATATATTTTAGAAACCCTCAAAGGGGTTGTGTTTCCCAGAGCGTTAAATGGAAAATATTTAAAGAAATATTACCCTAGTATCTGGATAGATGCATAAAAGTATAAGTGCCGATAACAGTACTATCGGCTAGAATTATGCAAGGATGTCAATGTCTCATAAAGTGCCGATACAATGAATAAGATTACACGTTCAACAAGGATTGGATAGCTAATATCGCACGTAGGCGAATCTGGTCGGCTTCCTCCATTTCTTTGATATCGTCATCGGTAGTACCCTCTACAGGCTTGAGTTTTTTCTTCATGGCTAAAGCTTTGCGAGCTTGGATATCTCTTTCTTGCTGAAGGGCTTTGACGGCATTGGGTAGCTGGCTTTCTTCTTGTTGAGCATGAGTTAAGGCTGCATCGATTTCTTTCAATTCAGCCAATAGAGCTATCTTCCTTGTTGATAGATCCAAGATTTTCTGCTTAAGCGCAGCACCCGAAGTCTGCAAGTTGACGATGCCCTTGTGCTTCTCATCAGCGATTTGTTTCAGTTGTAGCATCTCTTCTTTGAGTTGAGCTTGAGCTGCTCTATCGGCAATGCGCTGAGCAGCCCGTTGATATTGCAGTTGGCGGCTTTCTAAGTGGGCTGCTGGGAAGAGTACTTCTTCAACATCGGCAGGGACCTGGCCACGAATTGTTTTGAAAATTGCCTTTGCGGGGTCCGAGTCATCTACCAGTTGGGCGGTTCCTTGCTGTAGCAAGTTCAGGAGGGTTTCCAACTTGGATTTAGTCTCTGCCGATATTGTTCCCAGCGCAAGGGAAGAACTTGTCTCCTCTCCATCGTCGTCAGAAATGTCAATGGCAAAGGAAAATAGGCTGTTCGGGGAATCTTGTTCCTGAGAGAGAGAAAAGGAGATCAGTTAGGGGTAAGTATGAGTATTGTAAAATCAGCTAGGATTGATCGGTTTACCTGTTTCAAGGCAATTTCCTGTGCTTGACTGGAGGAAGCAACCTGGAGTATGTCATGTGGGGGATCGGCTGAGCTTGCCGATGGGATATCCTCTGTGACTTCATCGGTGGTGGGCTCTTGAGGTATGATGGCCGATGACATTGGGGCAGATGTAGGGATCGGCATAGACCTTTGTCGTTTTGGCTATGCTTCAGTATCTGTTGAAGCTTTGCGCTTTGCTTGGGCATCGGCAACGATTGGCTGGGGGGCATCGACACTTGTTGGTTGTGAAGCTTGGACATCTGGTATGTTTGCCGATGTACCCAATTGTTGCTGCAAAACAAGTGTAAGATATGATATTTAATAGATAAAATGTAAAGTCAAGAAGCTACCTCTGAAGGTTCATCGAAAGAAGTGGTGCTTGATATCGGCGGAATTGCCGATGACGATCCAGTAGCAGCTCTTACCCCCCCGATGATTAAGGTTAATACAGTTTGTGATCGGCATAAGTGAAAATAAACAAGGTTGTTACCTTAAATGCTTTGACCAAGGTTGTAGCAGCGGCCGATGGAGTAGCCCTGGATGTAGCCAATTTGGACTTAGAAGTGATGGTCTTGGTACGAATCTTCTGGTGGGTCAAAGCAGCTAAGGTGGGAGCGTTGTAGCCGATCGGCGATGTTGGGGAAACAGGCCGGAGATTGAAGGGTTTCCCACTTTTGCTCACCGATGGTGCTGGGTTGTTAACCTGTTACAAGAGAATCAGTTACTGATATATGAAGGGAAAAGCAGAAGGGAGTTAAAGGAAACTTACTGCGTCGTCAGGGATGGCATATTCAGGGTCGATCATGTGCCGATATGTGTGAGCAGAAGTTGCGAACAGTTGTTCTTTCCACTCTCGCCACCATTGCTTATATGACTCGGTGATGAAAGATATTGGTGTCCAGGTGGATATATCAACATCTGTAGTATCGGCATCGGGGGAGAGTTGTACTACCTTGTTCCAATCTGTTCCACAGGTGATTGTTTCCCTGGGTTTGATCACATCGGCAAAGCAGAGTTTGATTGGCAGTTGCCCAAAAGCCAATTGGCGGGATACTGCCGATGGGTTGTAAAATTCATATGTAATGTTGGTGTTTTTCCCGCTGCTGAATGTGTTTACTGGAATTGCCCTGGGAGTGATGATAGCCATCATGAGCTCATTATCTTGATTCAGAGTGTCATCGGCAAAGTTGAAAAGAAGGGGGAATCTGTTTTCTTCGTCGATATAAGGCACCCAGGCCCTATGATCACGAGAAAGACCATTGTAGAAGCTTTGAAAGAATCTACCGATTTGGTCTTCGTTGGCTTCTGTTCCAGGAAGGACAATTATGGCTTCACCAAAATTGAGGGGTGAGCGTGTTGCCGATTCATCATCCCCGAGCACATAGTCTTCAGCAATTTCTCGTGGGAATTGTTGAGCAAAAAAGTCCCATTGCAAACGTTTGTGCATATGGGCATTCAGCCACATGTTGATAAACCACCACGGGCCTCCCAGGTTGCCGATGGGTTCGCCAAGCAAAAGTTTCTGAGACACTTGATGAAGAAGATGATAAGTGGAGCTCAGAAGGTATCGGCCAAGAGGAAACCTTACGCCATTAGCCAAAAGTTCAGCTGCAGGGAGGAAGGCGTTGGTTGGTCCTACTGATCGACCACAGAAGATAAATTTTTCTAACCACATATTCAGGAATGTGGCATGTTCCCTCTGGCTAAGTGTCCCGGTTTTCTGGTATTCTTGAATATATCCTGTCCAACCGCCGATGTTGCGGGTATTCACCCTATATTCAGACTTTCTACCATAGATGGAGCCTTCATCGGTAGTTGAGATGTCCAAGCCAGTAAGCATGTGGACATCGGCAAGGGTAGGAGTAGCTGGGCCATGTCCAAACATAAAAGTATTGGTCGTGTCTGACCAGAAATAAGCAGCTGCAATTATCATTGATTCATTTTTCTGCATATCGGCAATAGAGAGCCTGATGCATTGGTCTAACCTTCGTTCTGCCCAGTATACTTGCATCGATCTATTAACCCTCAAGTACCAATCTTTCCACCCTTTGGTGGTTTTGGGCCAAGATCGGAATGTGTCTTTCCACAAATTCAGAGAGAAATTTTGGGCTCTAAAGGGGATTCTGTTAACCTCTGCGTTGATCAGATCGGTTGGATCTGGGTTGCCCATTGGTCCAAGGCATTGGACGTGCGGCTGATCGGTTGGGATAACTAATTTGTTGCGCAGTTCCTAAGGTTATGGAATCCAGAAGACAGAAGAAAGGAAAAATCACCAACTGAATGAATTTGCAAAAAAGATCAAAGCAAAAGGTAATGGAAGTGGAGCGAACCGCGGGGACGTCGAAGTTGATGGCCATTGTCTTGAGGAAGGTGGAGGTACGAGCCGGAAACTTGAAGTTAGCGCCGGAGAAGGGTTCTGGTTGGTTGAGGTCGCGCGGTTGTTCGTCGGCGTCGCCGCCGGAGAGAGAGAATGCCAAGGATTGGAGGCTGAAGGTAGAAAATGAGGGTTCCGGAGAAATCTATTTATAAGCCGCCCAGGATAAGGGTATTTTGGACTTATCTCTATGTCGCGCGCATATAGGTCAAGGCGGTTCAGAGGGATATGGTAACTGTTCGCGCGATAATCAGGGGATTGTACAGATGAGTTGATGACAAGTAATTATGACTTGGAGGGGATATCGATATATGATATTTTAATTCTGAAAATGGCAGCATTATCATGTTAAGATCTTGCCGATGGGTTATTGTTTCGGTATCTTAACCATAATCAAGGCAAGAGTGGTTGGTGATTGTGCGGTATTTACTGAAGTGCGTGAATCAAGATTAGGTTTGATTGGATTTGATAACAAATCAAGTTTTGGCTTGGAGAATGAGTTACGGTAATCGGGCAAAGGCAAGCGTTATCTGGAGTAAATTTCGGAGCATTAATGGTTTTATACTCTGAAATTAGGGGGCATGTGTTGACACCGTTTTTTTGCACGTGTCAAAATAATGGGAGTGGACTAATCGGCAAGGGGAAAGTTATTGAATACTTTGATAGCCGATGAAAGCCGGTTTGTAAAGATGGTTGCCGATAGCTGGTGATGGTCGATGGAAAGGTTGATTTGGACTCGGGCGTTGCCGATGAGGTTAGAGGTGTTATTGTCGATGCCGATGAAGGGAGGCTTGAGGACTACTGCTGATAAAACATGGAGTATGCCGATGAAGGGAGGCTTGAAGACTACTGCCGATGAAACAGGGAATATGCCGATGAAGGAAAACTTGAAGACTACTGCCGATGAAATAGGGAGTATGCCGATGGGAAGGAGGACGGTGAGATTTCCATCGTAATTGAGGCGGACAGGGAAATAGATAGGAGTTGATTTCCTTTTCTATATTTGTTAGGGTATGATTCATGTAAGAGTCACGTGTTTCCTTAGATATGGGATTGGTGTCCTAGTTGTGTTTGGTTGTGTCTCTTTAGATCAGGGTATAAATATGGAGTAAGGGGCAATGTAATAGACATATATCAATCAATATCAAAACCAATTTTTACTCCTATTCGCATCTACTTACTTTTCGGCGACTTCGTCAATTTGCATATTTTTCCTTTTTTTACGAGTTCTCATTGATTCGGCGAGCTGCATCGTTTCAGTGCGACCTTCGGCGATTCTTGAGTTCCGCGTGATCACCTCTTGGCCATGACTTCCGGGCGTATCGCTGTTGTCAGGACCAAAGTGTTCGTATCTTCATCCTTGTCGATTAGCAGGTCAAATCGACTGGCACGCTTTGGATATCGATTCGGGTATTAGCCCTTTGTGTTTGCAGATCCACTTTTGCATCAACAAATCTGAGGTTCGGACATAGGAGCACCAGTGCCGGGGTGGGCCATGGTCTTAGTGAAGGCCAAGGTGAAAGTGGTCGGGCCAATAAGCATGGCGGGGAGAGCCATAAGGCTCCACTTCTGGCTCCTCCTCCACCACCGCCACCTCTAATGACTCACGTGGAGATGATGGCGGAAATGATGGCTGCTCGCCGTGAGTCAGCCCGTGCCATGGAGCTGCTGGCACAGGCTATTGGTGGCTTCGCCCGTGGGGGCCATGGGGGCAATGGTGGGAACAGGGGTGGTGCCCGTGGTCCTGAGGGACCCTACTCATATCAGGATTTCCTAAAGACACACCCACCCATGTTCACACTATCGACTGAGCCCCTGAATGCGGAGCATTGGCTTCGCATTCTGGAGCATAAGTTTCTGTTGCTCACTGTGACTAATGAGCAGAAGGTGCACTTTGTAGCGCAACAGTTGTTGGGGTCCGCAAGTGCATGGTGGGATACCTTCAATGCCATGTAGCAGCCAGATCACCGGGTGACCTGGCAGGAGTTCACCGCAGCATTCAGAGAGTTTTATATTCCTGTTGGTGTTCTCAACAGGAAGCTGACAGAGTTTCTAGACCTTCAGCAAGGTAGTATGTCCGTGATGGACTACATCAATGAGTCCAACCACTTGTCCTAGTATGCTGGAACTCATGTGGATATAGATGAGAAGAAGAGGGACTGCTTCTATCGCGGCCTCTCTTGCAGCTTACAGAAGGAGTTGTATACTAGGAACTATCAGACCTTTAGGGCGATGATGAATGTTGCCATCGCCATGGAGGGTTTGCAGTAGGATTCCCAAGCAGAATGGAAGCGCAAGCTGGTGGCTATGGGGTCTTCTAGTCACCCCCATACTTAGAAAGTACAGGTTGTTAGGTGGATGCCCTATTAATCTTCAGGCGGGTATTCATTTCGACAGCCTCAGCAGACTTTTTAGGCTCCTTCTACACAATATCATGCACCCACTCAGCAGGTGCAACCTCAGCAGCCTCAGGGACAGTAGGTCTCACCTCGCCAAGGACTGGGGAACAAGCTTGGTGCTTGTTTCAAATGTGGCAAGGAAGGCCACTATCCTCGAGAGTACCCACAAAACCAGTCGGCCCAGTCTGCTCAGTCATCAGCTAACTCCAGGCTAGTCAAGCGGACAATGATCAAGAAGAAAGTGCCAGTCAGTTGATCTGGATAGGTGAATTTCACGAAGGCTGAGCAGATATTGCAAAATGAACCAGTGATGGCTGGTATGTTCACCATTGATTTCTATCTAGCTTATGTGTTGTTTGATTCTGGTGCATCATATTTATTTATGAGCATGGGATTTGTAGACCAGCACAATATACCTATTATGGCTATACCATTTGCCTATAGAATCCGTACTCTGGGTGCATAGATGTGCATCAATACTTGGACGAACATAGTGAGCGTAGTATTAGCCACTCACACTTACCGTCTCACAGAAACCGACCAGCCTCAATTGAGCCGTTGTTGGTGTTGCAAACAACTACAAGTGCTGCCACGATCGTGCGCAAGTTGAAATAATATGAAGCAAATAAATGGACGACAAGTTGCCACATAACATTTTCATTGGTTTATGAGTCTGCAAGTTTCAGATGACAATATTTGTTTGACATAAGTTCGACATAACAAACTAAGTACCAGGAATATAAGAATCCCTCGAGCGCCTCTTGGAAACCTCATCGTCCGGTGGAAGAAGGGGGTAATCATACTCTATTTCAAGAAGGGGGTTACATCTAGTGTGCGTGGGAGGGGTCATCCTGTTACAAATTGATAAATAAAGGGTTAGAGTATTCAAATTAACATTATGTATCATTGCAAAATTTGAACTACTTGTTATGCAATACGAACATAATATGAAAGCACCTGCTGCCCTTGTCTTCTATGCCTGCTAGCCTTGTGACAAGATTCTTTGCAAACGGAGTAAAGATTCCTGCCATGGGTCTCATTGAAGTCTCCCCCATCATACATGTCTTCGACATACCCTCTCATAGCGTCTATGTCCCCCTTGAGTCGCTTCTTCTTCCTCCTACCCTTCCCTACCTTCATTAGATCTAGATGCGGCATGTAGTCATAACCATTATAAGGTGGCCACTGTGTTGGGTCAAGGTATGGCTCAAAGCTCATCTCCCAAATACTAACGGTGTTCGAATGGAGATACAAGGGTGACATATATGGCAGATCCTCATAGTTGTACCCTGAACCCTGCAGGCCGTGATCATATGAGAGCAAGGGGCATGCATGATGTGAGGGACATTGCAACTGCACTCTACCTTTTCAAGATCAACACGGTAGTTTCATCCACCATAACGTTCGCCGCCCAAGCTTGTGCCACCCTTGCCCCATACACTAAAGATATGGCAGCAGGGTCCATACGGCTCGACGGTGTGATGCTTGGCCAATTCCTCGGCCTCCTTCAAATGTTCAGCTCTGGCCTTTCCAAAACATCCCAGCTTAGCTATATTCCTCTACGTAAGTTCTCACCTCTTCACAAAATATTCGTTGCACTTATGAAAGGAGAACTCAACAATTCTAGATACAGGCAACGATCGAACTCCTGTGAATACACGGTTGAAGGACTCCGAGGAGTTAGTGGTCATGATGCCATACCTGAAACCCCCCTCGTCATATTCTAACGCCTACTAAGCCTTCTGTTCCATCTATGCCTCTAACCAGGCCTTTTCCGCTTCATTTACCATCTTGTCTAGTTCTCTCCTTTGTCTCCTTTAACTGGTGCTCTATAAGTGCACAACATATAACCTTTACCTTGTCACATACCTCCTGCTTCTGCTGATGCCGCCAGAAATTAGCGGCAAAGTGTCTCATGCACCATCTATGCACTAGAGGTGGGAACCCATCTATATGCTCAGCTACAGCATTAAGAAGCCCTACGTGATGGTCTGAGATCAAACATATAGTGCGAGATGGGCCAAGCACTTGTACACATAGAAGCCACATGAACCATGACCATGATTCATTATTCTCTCCCTCTGCCAAAGCAAAAGCCATGGGTACTATCTGGTCCTCAGGATCAACAGCAGCAACCATCATCAAGGTGCCCCTATACTTTCATGTCAGGAAAGTGCCATCAACAAGTACGTCTGGCCAACAAAACTGGAATGCATGTTCCGTTTGCATGAACGACCAGAACACACGATAGAGGACATGCCTCAATGGGTCCCAAAAACACATCCCTCCGGTGTCCATAAACCATTTCAAGCAAGGGTTGTAGTAATACATTCCACATAAGATGCGGGGCACCCTGTTGTATGCTTCCTCCCAACTACCCCATCGAATCACCAGGGCAATTTGCTTAGCACGCCAAGCCTTTCCATACTTCACATCGTACTTAACGAAGCCAGATATGGACTGTTGTAAAGAAGACACCGAAATGTCATTATTGTCATCAACGAGCCCTAATATACGATGGGCAAGGTAATGTGCAGTGAGCTGCTGATAATTGTCAACAACGAGCCCTAATATACGACGGGCAAGGCAAGTGTGGGGTTCAACAACTTTAGTTATCCTCCACTTGCCATCACTGTCTCTTTCGTGCATTTAACCTCCACATACAACCGTTTTTGCATATCACGTGGTACCTCAACTCCTGGTCCGAATGAGTGATGGTGTACGGCCTGTGGTGATACACAGCATAGTCCTAAAGGAAGAGCTTCATCTCTGACATTGTATTGAATATCATCCCCTTCCGAAGGATTTCTTTCTCATGGTCATACAATGATTTTCTACACATCTGGAGACCGGTGTCACAAGCTGCCATATCCGTCATGCTGGCATCCCTATAGTTTGGAATGCCTCTGAAAGGTACGTTCATCGACCTTAGTTGCTCAAGCTCAGTCGCTGTGCAAGGTGGTGGTGGAACATACTGTTGTGCTTCATTAATTCTGGCCCATGAATCATAGGGGGTATCATCTGCTGCTAAATCTATGACTAGTCTACCCTGAGCATGGACACCAAGCAAAACCTCAGTTGGTACTGGTAATGGCATAGTATGAACCGGTACTGGCATGGCATCAGTCAGTGTTGGCATAGCATCTGTACATCCTTGGTCATCATTAGAATCGTCTGAATCACTGCTAACTATATCACCGATCCTATCCTCCTCCTCCTGCTCCTCCTCTTCCCGTTCGAACTCATTCACATCGAAGTCATTGCTTATACAGCCTACTGCAGTTGAATGAAACTGCTCCTACGTCAATTGACCATCCAAATCCATGTTATCCTGAATTGCTTCCCCTTCGACCCCCAATTCTTGTTCATTGCCTCCAAAACCATCAATGGACGAGCCCTCCTGAACACCCTACATCCTGTACCCATTCTCCACCACCACCTCAGTCATGGGCACATTGAAACCTTAGAGCACCCTAGTGTAGCGGGACCAGTGAGCAGGGTCGCGCAAAGGTATGAGGACATAGTGTGCCCTAGTCTTCCCAGTATTAAACCTCCCCTTCAGTGTGAAATCACCGCCAAACTTTGTATTCAAACAGACACAAAGGTCGTTGAAGCTAGGAGATTCATCAAACCATTTCAATTCTTCTTCCATATCCTCAAATATACCATCTTCTCTCCTAACACTTCCTCCGTATAAAACTCTAACACAACAATCCATCTGCAAAAGCATTTCTAGAAACTTTATCAAGTCATCAAAATCGTCGTACGTAATGTCCATAGTAATATTAATACCTATTCTAACTATAACTATACTAACTAATATAATATTAGCATCTATACAAGGCTAACTACAACAACTAATTAGACTAAATCTAATATATAACTAGACTCAATAAATATACTAACTAAACTACCTAACTTTACTATCTATACTAACTTACTATATTACCTATACTAACTAAACTAACCAACTATACTAACTATACTTTACTAATTATACTAACTTTATTAACTATAGTAACTACACTAGGGGAGTACCTCGCGGCAGCGGCGCTCGTCCTCGCGGCGGTGGCGCGCTAGACTGGGGCGGGAGGCGTGGGCGCTGGCCTCGGCGGGCGCGGCGGGCAGCCGCCGTGCGTGGCCGGAGGCGGTGGCGCGCCGGCTGCACTGGGCGGCCGGTGGCCGTGCCATGTAGACGTTCGTGGCGCGGCGGCGGGCTGGCGCGGACAAACGCGGGCGCAGCGGCCAGGCGCGGCCGGGCGGGCAGGCTGCTCGGGCAGGCGAGGCTGGCCACGGGGTGTTTATACGGCTCTGCTGCACCACGGATCAGGGTGCGACACTGTCGCGCCAAGATCGGTGGCACGGCAGACCTCGCCACGTCAACGGTCAGTCGGTCCGGTCGTCGCCACGTCAGCTCCATGCGACGCCACCATGCATGGCGCGGCACACCATGGCAATAGGCGCGGCCAAAAGTGTTAGTTTTGAAAATAAAAACAGACAGTGTTAGATTTATAATTAGTTTACAAAAAGTGTTAAAATTAAAAAAAAATCCAATTCCCTTAGGATATATTCTGGATAGTGCAAAGTTTATAATCTGCATGAAAGACGTTAGATTCTAAAAGGAGACACTTATATTTTGTGTACAGAATATAAACATGAAAGTTTCCTAGGTTCCAAAGGTGCGTATATATTCTGCATGAAAGAAATCGGGACGTACTTTATTTAATTGCCCTAATTAATTAATGTCAAGAAACTAAGGCCCTGTTTGGTTGGGCTTTTGGCTTTGGCTTTTGGCCTCAAAAGCCAAAAGCCCAACCAAAGGGGCTGCTTTTGGAGGGTGCTTTTTCAAAAGCAGCTGCTTTTCCATAGTTTATTTTTGAAAGCTGGGTTGACCCTGCTTTTGGCTTTTGGCTTTCTGCTTTTCGAAATTGGTGGAATAAAAAGCTCTTCCATAGTTGTTTCAAGAGAGATAAAGATAAAAGGTATATTTTATACTTGTTTAACCAAATAGCTTTCAGCTTTTCTACCGCTCACAGCCCACAGCAGCTTTTCCACAGCTCACAGCCCACAGCAGCTTTTTCCCACAGCCACAGCTCAACCAAACAGGGTCTAAGTGTCTATCCACACGTCAATTTATATAGAACTAGATAAATTCTCCGCTGCGGAAATTTTGTTGGCACTAATTTTAAAGAAAAGACTAAACAAGCAGCAATGAGACAAAGGGAAAAATAGCAGAATATTTAATTAGGAATGTGTGCATGTGTGCGCGAGTCATTGGAAGAACCGATCGATGAAAGAGAGATAGAGGCCAAGGCCACCACAAGAGGATTTCTCGGTGGCACATCCTGGTAATAAATCTATTTTAGTTACAGAAGATTTGAAATTTGAAATGAAAAATGAGAGAAAAATAATAATGTTGCAAGCCAAGCGGGGACAACATATAGCTGGTTTTGTTGATGCTATCCAGGTGTTTAGCTATAAGAAGAGAGTATTGTAGGGTGCAGAGAGATGGGGAGATGAAGTTGTGGGTAAATATAGTTGTGATCCTAACTTCCAATGGGAAAATATAATTTAATTGGTACTGATTGTATCTTAAATCTGTGAGAACACAAAATAAAAAAATAAAAAAAAGGACCATGGGATAAGACCCTCCTATGGATTTCAAATAAGAAGGTGCTAGGCTTGGAATCCAGGTCAGGCGGGAGAGTCCCAGAGCTCACTGCTCTGACCGGTCACGCCGCGAGAAAGCTTTGCTGCGATAACACAAAATAGTGATACAATGCAAAGTTAACACTAAACTTGTTACCTTGAGAGGACGTTATTGGAAGCCTGGAAACAAACAGGAAAGAATAACAATTATTGGTTAGAAGACTTACTGTTATGGTTACCTGATTGATCGATTCGAATTCTGATTTCAATAGAAGGAGCGAGAGAAAACAATGAAAAGCTGGAGGAACAAGAGCTACAGGGCATTACCGTACCGCTAGCTACTGGTATTGGGAGATGATGCTTAACTTGCCGGATGCGTGTATGTATCCGAAAGGGGAAATTGTGTTCTTACTCTTGTTTGGGAGTCTAATTATAATTTTATCTCTATTTTTTTGTAACATTGTGATTTTGCCCTCACTTTTATGAAATGAAAGCTCCGTTTACCCCTGTTTTGGATGACCGTTAAATGCACTTGGAAAAAAATAAATCAAAAAAAATCAAAATATCTAAACACAAAGGCAAAAGACTAAATTGCCCCTTATCTCTTCGTTCTCTTCGTCATATGTTCAGAAAAAAACAGAGGCACGGGTCGCTCGCTCTCTCTCGCTATTCACTCTTCTCTTCTTGCCGTCCCATTCCCATCTCTCCCTCCCGTCGGCCAGCAGCAGGGCACCTGGCACGTGGGTGCGCAAGCGCGCGCGGGCGGGCGGCACGGGGTGCCGTTTGGCGAGTACGCGGCACGGGGGGGGGGGGGGGGGGGCAGGCGGCAGGCGGCGGTGAGCGCGCAACCCCCCATCCACAGACGACTGGGCCGGCCGTCGCTGCTACTTCGGCCCCTTCGTCGGCGACGAGCATCACCAGGTACGCCCCTCCCCTTGGTCTTCTCTTCCTGCTGTGCGAAACTGTGCGCCCAAGCCCTAACATACTATTCGTATTCGGATCTGGAGGGTACGGCACCGTGGTACTGCTGCACTGCCGGTTGCACGACCCGGTGGGTGCGGAGAAGGTTGCATCGGGCCATCATTCTGAATTCTGATTCCCCGAGTTGTTTTTGCTGCTATCTTGACTTGACGACGCGGAGCCGTGCACTGCACTGCACTGCAATTGCATTGCAATGCACTACATGTATGGCCGTGTGAATCACTGAATTGAGAGTGCACCTGCGCCTGACCATGGGCACTCTGGCATGCCGCAGCATGGTCGGGCGGCAGGCGCCCCGAGCGGGCAGGCCTCCAAGCGCTACGCCATGAGAGGACAGGAGCAGCGAGCCCGGCGAGATGGATTTATGCGACGTTGGTGAAGAGATTAGGTAAGATTTGGAGCTCATGTGATTTGGTCTGTAGGAAAATTAGTATCAATCTGTAGGAAGAATGAGTTTCTGTCTGTAGAGCGATTTAGCTAACTATGTATTCGGTGATGTGATTTGTAGGCCAAATCACATGGATATGAGCCTTGTTGTTAGAGTTCTGTCATTTTTCAGTTTGCCTGATGGGGGACCAAAATCATGGCAATAGGGTAGAACCTTGCCTACTCAAGTTGTTGGCATGCATAGCTTTGACCTACTGCAGCTAGTTAATTTCATAGCTGGGCACTACATGTGGGGTTCAAAACAGTACATAAGTTTATGGCGTGCATTGGATGAAATTTCTAGAGGACCTTCTATTGAGATTAAAACTGATGAGCAGTTGCTTGAGTGGTTTGAACTCAATAAAGAGAAGGGAAAGGTGTACATTAATGTCCAAATTAATGATTTTGAGGGTCCATTGCAATTTTCACCAACAAAACATAGGTGCCACCCTTCTGTAAGGAATAGAGTGTCCACCAATGAGATAAACACTGCTGAGAGAGCCACATCCACAAACAAAAAAGAGAGAGCCACCAAATCCAAAGCAAAAGGCGCACACCATGATGAGGGTGTAGGAGTTGATGAGGAGGGCATATATTCTGACACTGATTCACTTGTGGCAGCAAGTGATAGCAGCTATGATAGTGACTTGGCTGCATCCTCTGATTCTTGTGATGATTGCTCTGACCCTGAGTTTAATCCCGATGAACCAATTGTTGTTGTTGATGATGATGATGAATATGTGTAACACCCCGGTGTTATGCCTGCATTTAGGCATTACTAATCATACATATCATGCATCATCAAGCATCCTAATCATACATGCGTAATCTTGCATATAACAACTGAAACATTACTTCAAAACATACGAAACATGTTTGTGAAAAGTAAATGATGCATACACTTATTAGAGTTGTTTTGCTTTGATTCTTGCTTGCTAGTTGAGTAGAAACTGTTGGTTATTCTTGTAAATCATCTAGAATTGTTTAGCACAATTTTTGGAGCAAGGTTTGTATTCAAATTAATTCAAAATTTTGCTTCCAAAGTAATTTCCCAAAATTAGGGTTTTGAGTTAAAATTTAACTTTGATTCTATAATTTAAAATCTAGATAGAATTGGACTTTGGTCATAAAAGCAAAGTTGTAGGGAATTAAATTCTAAGCAACTTTCATTTTTGGTACATTTTCAAAAGAGGTCATTTTCTTGCTCAAAATAATGTTTGAAAGTTGGCATTTAAAAATATCTTGAAAATATAAATTGAAAATCTTCATTTCCTTTTTCCTGGGCCGCCGCCTCGTTTCTCGGCCCACGGCCGAAGCCGGCCCAGTGAAGCCCCGCGCCGCGCCAGCTCGCCTCGCCCCGGCCCAGCCCAGCGCGCTAGGCTGCCTCCGCGCTCGCTCGCCCGCTGGCGCGCCGCGTCGTGTCCCGACCGCGTCAGGGCGCGCTCTCTGCGTGGCCGCCCTGCGCTGGCAACGCCCGCTGCGCGGCAGCCACGGCCTGACTCCACCTCCACGCGCGCGCCTTCTTCTGCCCCGCAGCGCTGCCTCCTCCTCATTCCTCCTCCCGCTCTCTCAGCCGCAGAGCAACAGCAGCAGCTCACGCCTGCGCGCACCACGAGCTCGCCACCGCCGCCGCCGCTGCCTCGACAGCAGCATACCCCTCCCACGCCTCCATTCCCCGATTCACGCTGCCAGCAGCTCCGCCTAGCCTCCCTGCTTCGCTTGCGTTCGCTTGCAGCCGCCGTCGTCGAGGTAAGAATCAAGCGCGGCCGCCTCCTTCCTCTCCGGCGAGCGCACTGCCGCGGCCAGGTGGCTCGTCACACCGCCGGGCCACCTCCACCATCCCAGCCGTTGCGGCTCGGCATGGCGTACACGCTGGCACCACCCGCACCACCGGGAGGGCTTGCCGCCGGTGAGCACCGGCCGGCGAAGCGCCTCCCCTGCTCTCGGTCGCTGACCAGCAGGGCCCAGCCGCAGTGGCGTGGCCTTTGCCCGGCCGAGCTGGGCCAGGCTGGCTTGGGCCGAGCCCCGAGCCAGGCCGCCGCTCGCCCCTTCGCTCGGACTAAGCAGGCCGATTGTGGCCGTGGGCCAGTTCGTTTCCACGGGCTGGCCCAGTAACGTTTAAATGATTTGATTTCTATTTATTCTTTATTATTTGAAATCTGAAATGGTTTGAAAAATGTTTGGATGATCAAACTTGCTCCAAATTTGTTGAAACAAATTTTGCTAGGTTCCTTATCATCAGATCTACTTGGGAAAATTATTGCACGTCATTTTTGGGATACTTTTCTGTAGGATTTTATTTAATCATGAATATTGCTGATAACTTGAAAAATATGTAGAAAAATCTATAGGCTTCGTAAAAATATGATTCCAAGTTTGTTAATCTTATTATGTAATGTACTTCCTAGGAAAAATATGTTTCATGCATGTGCTGTGGGAAAATTTTGAGGTGTAGTTCAAGTACCATTAATGGCTGAATTTTGTTATTTTTGCTAGAGAGCAAACTTTGTATAAAACATGCATGTGAAAATTTTTGGACAGTCATTATATACCATGAAGAACCTAGGAAAAATAGTAATTCTGTTGTTTGACACTTTTCATAGTACAAAGTAATTTCATGCTCATTTTTATGCTATAGCTTGTCATTTTTGTGTAGGATAGTTTACTTATCCAAATGCCATGAAATTTTTATGGTAGTCTGTTTAGGGTAGTAGTATGCTACTGTAATTTTCTCAGATTTTTAGGAGCATCAGAAATATAGGTTGCTATTCAAACCTATTATTAATTAGGGTTTAAGCAAGTGTTGCTTTAAGTGTGATTAAGAAATTAGTAAAGCTTTGGTGTATCTTTGAAGCATTTCATAAGATAGGTTAACTTAACATATTAGTAGTAGAAGAAAATGCAGTAGATGACATGTGCTTGTAGTATAGTTTCTTGGATGATGTTGACTACCTTGCATTTAAAACTATCCATTGCATCCATCTCCTTCGATGCACCGTTTGCATAATCACTTACGCGCATTGCATCATACAGGATCGCAAACCGAGAACCTAGTCATCATACCCGAGGAGCCAGAGGAGCAGCTCGAGGTGCAGCAGCAGGAAGTGCCAGAAGCCGACGAGGAGGATGTTGAGGAACTTCCGGAGTGCCCCGATCACCGTCCGAGCTCCTTCGAGAGAGGCAAGCCCCGGAGCATTTTTCTCCCGGTTTGCAATTATTTAATTAAATACTTTACTTTAAATTGATGCATTACGTTCAGGAGTTGTTTGCAACCGTTGCTGCATTATACCTTGCTTACCTTTGTTATACTATATCCTTGTTACCCCTGGTATCCGCAGTCGAGTCAATGCTTAGCTGGCTTAGACCGGTAGAAGTCGGGTGATTTCCTGTCACCTGCGAGCTATAGGTGGTTACCTGGATCTGCTTGGATGACTATGAAGTCATGGTATAACTAAGTGTTAAATGAAGTTGAGACCGGACGGAGACTTGCAGAGTTTTGGACTGTAGTGCTTCCGTCTGTGTCGATTAAGGACCGACCATTGTTGGGCCTCGAGTCATGTTGAACGCATGCCTTACATTTAGCTGGCCGGATAAAGTACCTTCCGACCACGAAGCTGGGAGATTTTTCGGGCCGAGTAGATTGCCCGCAACGCACTGTACCGGAGCAAGTGTGGTAGGACACGGGGGCGGGATGATAAGACCAAAGTGCAGTCGGTCGGCCCCCGGGTACATGTGGTTCCTGGCAAACTCGAGATTCCTGGAAAGTTGACTCGGTGATCAATATCTCACTTTAGCGGGTGAGTGAGGTTTGTGTAAGGAATAAATCACCAGCTGGTTAGAAATCGATTCGAATCGCCATCGCTCCTGGATAGTGAGCACTTGACTTGAGTTACTTCATCGTAGTAAATGTTATGGAACACTTGGACAGTTATAGTGAATATGACAGTATGGAAATTGTTTAATGATCATTGGTTATCATTATCTGCTTAATCACATGTTTACTCTAGAATAGGTGCAAACCTAGTTGACAGGTTAATAATAATTAACTTGGCAATAACGCTTTTAGAAAGGTTCTTGAAATGCTAAAATGCTTCTTTTTGCAAATGAGTCAGCTACCCTACTATAAGCCCTTCATAATCCTTGGTGTCAATTATTTTCGGTTATGTCGGGTAAGTCTGGCTGAGTACCTTCTAGTACTCAGGGTTTTATTCCCACTTATTGCAGATGGGCAGATGTATTACGGCTACTGTATCAACTGCCTTTATCCTGCGATGGGTGATGCTTAGGACCATGGGCATGGTCATTCCTTACGTCTTATCTGATGCTTTTGTTGGAGATGATCATCCGCTGGCACTATATTTCAACTCTACGTGTGTGTGTGTGATTTGAACAAAAGACTTCCGCTACTTTCATTCGAATTGGTTTGTAATAACTATGTTGAAACTCTGATGTATTTGAGATTGCGAACTTTTATGTAATATGTGATGGTGACCGCTAAACTTATTACGATCATGGCTGGGACACGAGTTAGTTTGAAATCCTTCGTGATTTCACGGACTACCGGGTTATACGGGCTTAAGTTTGTCAATCGTCTGCTCTGGTGGATGATTTTCTTACTTAATTTCGTATAATTGGTCGGTTCTGTCACAGCTGGTATCAGAGCATGGTTTAGCATGTTACTCTTCACAAGTGTATTTAAAACAAAAAGGCATTTGGAAAACGTGATTTTTAAAACTATAAAGTGTGCCAGTGATCATATCCTTTATGCCCAGTTAAGGACTTTAGGTGGCTTAATTAAGTACTGACTGGGGTTCTTGCATCATATTTCTCTTTCGTCGCTCATACGGCGTGCTATTGTATGAGTGCCACTTGTTTGAGTGGTAATGAATGGATCATTTGCCTCTACGCCTCGGTAAGTGTGAGTTGTGAGAGCATGATCGGATACAACCGCCGATTCTAGGGTAAATGCTTATATAATGCCGGAGTAATTACATGTTCTACACGTGTTTTACAAAGGTATCTCATGTATGGGTCTTCCGTCTGTGGAGGCGATGCCGTCAATAGGACGATGGTTCGGGTAGTTACTACCGTTGTACACGTATCTGGGGATTCGTGTAGAGCGTGTAGATAAAACTTTACTGCTTTTATGCATTCATTGGGAATTGGGCTGAAATGAATCTTCTGCAGGTACATAACAACGCTATCGTGTAGAACGTATTAGCTACGTATTGAGAGATCATTGTATGCCACCGAATTAGTCGTTAGAAATTATTTATTTCCTAAGTTTGTGAGAACGTACGACCCGTACATACATCATGTTAATAGTGCATTTCATTCATCTCATGCATTCCTCCCCTTATAAAT